>NC_057794.1:306418023-306701013 GCF_018294505.1 Triticum aestivum
CCGAGTGGTAGGCCAGCCTTCCACTCGGGGGCTTAGCTGCAGTCCAAGCACTCGCCTAAGTTTATCAAAATCCTACCGAGTGGTAAGCCAGCCTTCCACTCGGGGGCTTAGCTGCAGTCCAAGGGCTCGCCTAAGTTATAAAAATCCTACCGAGTGAAGAGCAACCCTCTCACTCGGAGGCTTAGCTGCAGCCTCGTGCTCGCCTAAGTTATAAAAATCCTACCGAGTGAAGAGCAACCCTCTCACTCGGAGGCTTAGCTGCAGCCTCGTGCTCGCCTAAGTTATAAAAATCCTACCGAGTGAAGAGCAACCCTCTCACTCGGAGGCTTAGCTGCAGCCTCGTGCTCGCCTAAGTTATAAAAATCCTACCGAATGAAGAGCAACCCTCTCACTCGGGGGCTTAGCTGCAGTCCAAGCGCTCGCCTAAGCTGTGAAAATCCTACCGAGTGAAGAGCGATCCTCTCACTCGGGGCCTTAGCTGCAGCCTCGCGCTCGCCTAAGTTATCAAAATCCTACCGAGTGGTAAGCCAGCCTTCCACTCGGAGGCTTAGCTGCAGCCCAACGCTCGCCTAAGCACAGGCACCTTGCTTTGAACCTGCAAAAGACATTTTGAGCCGAAGGCAATCATATTCAAGCGCCAAATTCAAGTTTGAATCGATATCTAAAGGAACCGAAAGTGCTCAGGCGTCAAGTCAGAGCGTCGAGTCGATGCGAGATGTGGCGGCCTTCAGCCTTGCGAGATAGTCCACGACAGCTGCAACACGAGACTCCAGTCGGAAAACATCCATGGCAACTTCGTCGTTCACCGGAGAATTGACGGGGTCAAGGTTTGGCTCCAGTCGGCTGGTTTCCTCTTCAAAGTTTTGACAAAATTCTGCAAGGGTGATCACTAAGTCAAGGGGATAGTCGAATGGAAAAAGCCACAACTGGAAATATTTGCCAAACATGGAGGTTTACCTTCAAGCATAAGAAACAGCTTCTTGGCAAGGCCACTCAGGAAGGCCTCCAGTTCAGTTTTCTTCTCAGTCAATTTGCTGACTTGGTCGGTCAAAGCAGCTTTGTCAGTTCTCAGTCGACTGACTTCCTTGTTGGCAATCCCAAGAGCAGTTTTCAGATTGGTATTGTCTTGCTCGAGCTTGGTGACTGAAGCTAACTTCTCGTCAGCAAGCTTGATCTTCTCAGCTAGCTCAAGGTCTTTCTTCTGCTGGGCCTCCCTTACCTTACCTGCAAGTCACAGCAAGATCAGATGCTGAAACAAGCAAGGGGAAAAGCAGTCGTCAGGGTCTCACCAAACATACCTTCAGTCTCCTCCTTTGCCTTTGCCAGCTTCTCCTGAACCAGCTTCAAGCTCAGCTCGACTTGAGTATGCTTCTGTTCCAGCTCTGAGTAGCGAGCCACAAGATCACAGGAGTTCTGCGAAGAACCAATCGACTAGACGTCAAACGTAACTCACTTCCGAGTGAAAAAGGGAAAAACACACGTTTCTAAGACTACAACCGAATACAAGCATTCGACCGTAGTCTCGGGGACTACACCCAGTGGGTGCACTCAGCGTGCCCCCACTAATCCTGTTGAAGACAAAGTCGACCAGTCGACCTCAAAAAGAAAAAAAAACAGTGTGCGAGACGCATTCTCTAAGAAGTAGCAGCACTGCAACTCCAAAGGATCAGTCGACTAACCTCAGCGTCGACCAGAGATAAAGTTCGCACAGAATGAGAAAATATGAGCAACACAATTACCCTGATATGGTGGGGATGGACACCTTCATCTTCGGCAGGAGCTTGGTCGGCTTCGATGAGGCCGCCCTGGGCTGCTTCGGCGCCTTTTCAGTCGGCGCCGGAGAGGTGGTCCGAGGGCGCTTGGTCGACTGAGTGGCGGTCGCAACCCCCTTACCACGTTCGGTCGAAGGGTCGTGGACAAGCTTCGACCGCCTTTCTGAGCGCGGTGGAACGACCTCCTCCTCCTCTTCTTCCTCGTCCTCGATGTCATCTTCATCACCTTCATCATCATCATCGTCGTCATCATCCCCTGCAGCATCCGAGTCCCATTCCTCCTCTTCCTGGCTCTCGCCCCCGCTCGCCTCGCCCCCGCTCGCCTCGCCTTCCTCAGTCGAAGCTTGTGCCCCATTGGGCATCGAGTACAGCTCGGTGAAGGCCTAGCAGATGCCCAAACAAGGATCAGTCGACCAGTCGGCAGGGTTAGCAGAAATGAATACGACAAGGACACAATGGAAAGCAGAGCAAGTGTACCTTATTTGGGTCGCTGTTGTGGTCGAGTGGAGGAATCCTTCTGGCTCCGCGCGGGTTGTCCCTGTTTCCGGTAACGGCTACCATCCATCTTTCCAGAGTGGCATCGTCGACTTCTTCTGGATGGACTCTAGTCTCGTCTTCGGGCCCACAGTACAACCACATGCAGTGGCTCCGGAATTGAAGGGGTTGGATGCGACGCCTGAGGAAGACCTCCAGAAGATCCATGCCCGTCACCCCCTCCCGAACCAACTGCACCACGCGCTCCATCAACATCTTCACGTCGGCTTTCTCCTCCGGAATCAGCTTCAGAGGGGAGGGCTTGTTCACTCGGTCCATGGTAAACGGAGGGAGTCCACTCGACTGCCCTGGCGTCGACTGGACCTGACAGTAGAACCAAGTCGACTGCCAGCCTCTGACGGACTCGGGAAAGGACATGGGCGGGAAGGTGCTATTATTCCTCACCTGAATCCCCAGGCCCCCACACATTTGGACGACTCGGGTCTTCTCATCACCTGGGCTCGCCTTCTTCATGGTCTGAGAGCGACACGTGAAGATACGTTTGAACAAACCCCAGTGCGGTCGACAGCCCAAGAAACCCTCACACATGGACACGAATGCAGCAAGATAGGCAATGGAGTTTGGGGTAAAGTGGTGGAGCTGCGCTCCAAAGAAATTCAAGAAGCCACGGAAGAAAATGCTTGGCGGCAAGGAAAACCCACGATCAACATGAGTGGCCAGAAGCACACACTCACCCTCTTCTGGCTGTGGCTGCCACTCCTTCCCCGGCAACCTCGCAGCTCCGTGAGGGATCAAGCCCTCGTTGGCCATGTCGAGGAGGTCCTTCTCCGTGATGGTCGACTGGATCCAGTCTCCTTGGACCCAGCCTTTCGGCAGGCGGGATCTGGACGAGGACCCTCTGCGGCTGGTGGATCTCCCCTTCGCCTTCTCCGATGCCGACGCCTTCTTGGCACGCTCCAGCGCCGCCGTCTTCTCCTTGGCCATGGTCGCCAGTGAGATGCACGAAGGGAAGTGGTGCGGGGGCGAGAGCGAGCACGCTGAGCAGGGAGGAAGGAAGCAGAGGGAGAGAGGGAGAATGCTGAGGCGCAGCACAGAAATCCTCGCCGGGCACATTTATAAGGTCCCTTCCGAGTGGCTGACATGTGGGCCCGGTCGATCTAATCATATCTGGGAGCAGTTATGAGGACTGGATACGTGGCGAAAAAGGCGGCGCGGAGATCGAGGCGTCTATGCCCCGTCCCATCCGAACGCCGCGGTCTGCCCCGCTTCGCGCGCGCCCCCAAATTTCGCACCCCGCGGAATCCGCGAGCAACAAATCAGTCTGTCAGACGCGGTGTTTCCGGCGATCCGTCGCTCGGAGATCGTCGAAGCTTGAAAGATCACTCGACGCAAAAATAGAATGGATCGAGTCGACCGAAGACAAATTGCTCCCTGTCAACGAAGAGATTCTTTGATCCAGAACAGCGCACAACTAGAGCGCAAAGGTTAATCGGAAACGACATCAACTCCTTCTTCACTCGAAGCCTCAATCCATTCGGGGGCTAATGATGGGGTTATGTACCTAGGGTAGGGTCATGGACCTGTTCCAAGTAACTTACCCTAGGACATCCCTAGAAGAGGTCGCCTTCCAGTCGACCAACGAGGATTCACTCGACTGGCCTGAAGGACTCGACCACGAAGACTCACTCGACCACCAGGAGGTCAAGAGGCACTCTGCACCGCAACGGCCTGTAATTAAGTAGACTTTATGATAGTAAAGGCACTTTATGTGGGGCGTTACCAGTAACGCCCCAGACTTAACTCTCCTTAAACCCTCTCCTACGTGGGCTGGCTGGGGTCCTGGCATACTCTATATAAGCCACCCCCCTCCACAGGCAGAAGGGTTCGGCACCTTGTAATCCATACATTCATAATCTACTCGACCGCCTCCGGGCTCCGAGACGTAGGGCTGTTACTTCTTCCGAGAAGGGCCTGAACTCGTACATCCTTTGTGCTTACAACCTCTCCATAGCTAGGACCTGGCCTCTCCGTACCTACCCCCCACTCTACTGTCAGGCTTAGAACCACGACAGATACCACACCCTTCTAGGGCGGGAGGCATTCACGATTTTTCAAGTCGTACCCCATTACGGGTGCATGAAGATCAAAATGCCCGGACCCAATGGAATCATCACTCTAGCTAGTGATCCGGACATAACACTCCGCGCCGAGAACAAAACATCCACACTAGCACTCGAGGCATTATCCAAAGCCCTCATGGCAGAGGAATTAACCGCGCTGCGCTCCACGGTGGACAGGGATGACGTGATACTAGACAAAAGATCCAAGCCCACCTCCTTTAAACCAGTAGACGAAATAGTCAAATTCCAAGTCCATCCAACGGACCATACAGAAACAGCATCCATTGGGGCACAGTTACACCCCGCTGTAGACGCCGCACTATGGGAGTTTCTACGCGAGAATTGGATATATTCGCCTGGCATCCTTCAGACATGCCAGGAATACCATGCAGATTGGCCGATCATAGCCTTAATATTCTAAAAGTATTCAAGACGGTCAAGCAGACTCTTTGGCATTTCTCTGAACCTAAGCGACAAGCAATGGGAGAGGAGTTGGCCAAGCTATTGGAAGCCGGATTCATTAAAGAAATAAAACATCCGGACTGGCTAGCAAACCTGGTGATGGTACCAAAGAAGGACAAATCCTGGTGCCTATGCGTCGACTTCAAAGACCTTAATAAGGCTTGCCCAAAGGATCCCTTCCCACTCCCTCGCATTGATCAAATTATCGATGCTACTGCAGGACACGAATCACTGTGCTTCCTCGACGCATACTCCAGCTACCACCAGATTAAGATGGCAGAGTCCGATCAAGCCGCAACGGCATTTATCATGCCATACGGCCCCTTCTGCTTTAACACAATGCCCTTCGGGCTAAAAAATGCCGGCGCAACATATCAGCGCATGATCCAGACATGTCTAGAAAAGCAGATCGGCAAGACTGTGGAGGCATATGTAGACGATGTGGTCATTAAAACCAGACACGTCGACTCCTTAATAGACAACTTGAGGCTCACATTCGCCAATCTTCGAACATACGACATTAAGCTCAATCCGGAAAAATGCGTTTTCGGTGTTCCCACCGGAAAGCTCTTGGGCTTCATAGTCTCCAGTAGAGGAATTGAAGAAAATTCGGCTAAAATCCAAGCTCTGTCGCAGTTGGCTATCCCAACTGACCTCAAGAAAATCCAAAAATTAACTAGATGCTTGGCGGCTCTAAGCCGCTTTATCTCCCGATTAGGAGAAAAGGCACCTCCCCTTTATCGCCTTCTTCGGCGCACCAAACACTTCAAGTGGCCAGACGCAGCCACGGCCGGACTGGAAGAAATAAAAGCCATCCTGGCCACAAACCCAATCTTGGCCGCGCCAACTGTTGGCGAACCAATGCTATTATATATAGCGGCAACTCATCAAGTTGTAAGCGCAGTGCTCGTCGTCGAACGAGAGATGGACAGACACAAATTCCCATTTCAAAAGCCGGTATATTACGTGTCAACCATCCTCAATCCATGCAAATCACGGTACCCACATTATTAGAAGATATCATATGCAGTATTCATGGCATCTCAGAAATTACGACACTACTTTCAAGAGTGTTTGATTACGGTGACCTCCAAAGTACCACTCAATGACATAATTAACAATCGCGATGCCACGGGCCGGATTGCCAAATGGGCTATCGAGCTCCTCCCATTCGACATAACATATAAACCACGACGAGCCATTAAGTCGCAAGTCCTGGCCGATTTCGTAGCCGAGTGGACGGAAGCCGAACTACCTAAAGAGTACGACGTATACTCCAATTGGATCATGCACTTCGACGACTCCAAAATGCTGGCTGGTCTGGGGGCTGGCGTCGTCCTGACGTCCCCCACCAGAGATACAGTGCAATACGTACTCCAAATACTATACACAGACTCCAATAACGCAGCCGAATACGAGGCCCTGTTACACGGTCTCCGGATGGCAGTCTCCATGGGCATCCAACGCCTAGAGGTGCAAGGGGATTCGAACCTCGCAATAGCCCAAAAAATGGAGACTTCGATGCCAAGGATCCAAAAATGGCGGCATATCACAACACCGTCCTCAAAATGTCAGCTCGATTCGAGGGGCTTGAATTCCACCACGTGTCTCAGGAAAACAACCAGGCGGCGGACATCCTCGCCCGCATCGGCGCTAAACGCGACCCTGTCCCACCAAACATCTTCCTGGAAAGACTGTTTAAACCATCTATGGTATGGGAAGGGGACACCAGCAAGAATAGTCCGAACCCGGCCACAACCCCAGATACCGAACACTCCGACACAATCGGAGGCTCTGCCACCGAAGTAACACCTTCAGCCCACGTGATTATGGTCGTCATTGCCCTGTGGACAGAACCATTCCTTGCCTACCTAACTAGGCAGGAACTACCTGAGGACCAAAATGAGGCACACTGCATAGTGCGGCGATCTAAAGCCTACAAGGTCCACGAGGGAGATCTTTATAAGAAAAGCACAACCAGAGTCCTTCAAAGGTGCATCTCCGAAGAGGAAGGGCGGAAGCTTTTGGTAGAAATCCATGCCGGACTCGGCGGCCACCACACCGCAGACCGGGCCCTTGTAAGCAAGGCCTTCCGTACATGTTTTTATTGGCCGACGGCTCGGGCAGATGCACAGCATCTGGTCCAACATTGTGTTGGTTGCCAGCCTTTTGCAAACCAAAGCCACATGCCACCTACCGCCCTCCAAAAAATCCCCATTACTTGGCCCTTTGTGGTCTGGGGGCTTGATATGGTCGGACCCCTCAAAGGGGGAACCCATAAGAAAAAATACTTACTGGTCATGGTGGATAAATTCACCAAATGGATTGAAGCCAAACCTGTCAAAACGGTTGAATCCGGACCGGTGATAGACTTCATATCCGGGGTCGTACACCGTTATGGCGTCCCCCACAGCATCATCACTAACAACGACACGAATTTCACAGCCAATGAGGTGAAACTTTGGTGCAGCAACATGGGCATCAAGCTCGATTATGCTTATGTCTATCATCCGCAAACTAACGGTCAAGTCAAACAGGAAAATGCTCTTATCATGAGTGGCATTAAACCCAGATTAGTGTGATCCTTAAAGGAATCAGACACACATTGGGTAGAGGAGCTCGACTCCATACTATGGGGGTTGCGAACCACGCTGAATCGCCCTACCAGATACACACCGTTTTTATGGTGTACGGCGCTGAGGCGGTGCTGCCTTGCGACATAATTCATGACTCGCCTAGAGTGGGCATGTATGAAGAAAGAGAGGCCGAGCTCGATCAGCAAGACAATTTGGATGCCCTGGAGGAGGAGCACGATGTGGCAAAAGCCCGTTCCGCATTCTATCAGCAACAGGCTCGAAGGTATCAAAGCAGAGAAGTGCGGGCCAAAACCTACAACGTTGGCGAACTAGTTCTACGCCCGCCGGAGAAGAAAAAGAACAAGCTCAAGCCTAAATGGGAAGGTCCCTTCATTATAGACCAGGTTCTGACCTGTGGAGCGTACCGCCTGCGGGATGCATTGGATAATCGACTCGAGCCAAACCCATGGAATGCAGCCAGACTCCGAAGATCCTATGCCTAGCGCCGGACTCTGTGTTCGTCTCCTTACCTCCGTCAATTTTTTGCACATTTGTTTCTTCTCTCTTTCTTTCTCTTCCTTCTTTCAAAGCCTTTTAAGGCTATACTGGTGTCTTGGTTACACAACCTTGACGCGTTAACCGTGTTCAATATACCTGGGGGATTCTTATACAGAAGCTTAATCTAATTACCTTTCCGGGCTTCATGCCCTGCACATGTGTTATTCTTCCGCATGTACCTTTTTTCGCCATTATATGCATCGATATGACTTAAGTTTTGGCCAAGCTGGGTTGCTTGGCTCTTGTGTTTATGCCCTACATTCCCGTTAATTCGGCTAGGGCATAAGGGGAGCACCTCTGCGATTGTTACTGTCGGGTCAGCCGGATGTGTACCTCAGACTGGGTGAAGCCGAAAGCTAGCGTTCTTAAGGGAATATTTGGTCGGTGAATAAAAGATGACTTTCATTTAAATTACTACATGCCCCCAGATGTTTTTAGCCTGCGTCTCACAGTTCGGACATGTACATTAGGGCATGTGTACCCAGGGAAAGGAATCCTTAACGGAACTATTCTCCCTGGAAGATGTTTCTTACTATCCATGTAATATAACATAACTAGTTGGGTACTTGTCTGTTCAAGCACTTATGACCCCTACGCCTGGTTTCCATGCATACCCCGGTTTTTACATAACCGAGTGGGTATTCAGATACACTCCGGACTATCGGGTCCAGAGGTCAAAGTGAAAAGGTCCGCCATGACAAATGATTTACAATCCGGCTAGGGACATTATACATGTCACTTGAAGTACACAGTCACTAAGACTGGTTAAATTCTTCTTCTATACCATCCAACAGGCTGTTTAGCCTACAATCCTGTTGTGAATACTTTGCGGCTAATTCTACTTGATCATACACTAAAATGGCAGGGATCTCTTTCCCATCGGGTCCCACAGGTCCGACCTCCGCCATGTGGTCTGGGTCCGCCTTGGTATATCTTGTCTTCACCATAGCCCAGGCTTCCCTTGCACCTTGTCGGCAGGCTGATATCTTCCATAACCGGAAGCGCCGCCGCGCTCCCTTGAGCTTCTACATAAGCTCCCCCATGCCTCCTGGCGGGGACGCGGACGGCCACAAGGCTTGGGCAATACTCTGCATCACCTGCCGAACTTGTTTGTGCAGTCGTGAGAGCTCTGGCAGAAGATCACCCAAGGACCCGGGCATCTCCTCCGCGGGACAACCCGTTAGCATACCTGCAGACATAACGCTGTTAGCAGGCTTCTTCGCTGAACTCCTTTAAAAAGTTCAAGCGCTTACTAAAAATGCCGCGCTGAAGCCATTTATTCTCCTTCACGGAGTCCGCAAGCTGGGCTCGGACATCCTTCAGTTCATGCCCAGCCGGATATTGGCATCTTGGAGATCTTTTTTCTCCTGCCTAACTCGTGTCAGTACACGCTCGCCAGCATTTCGCTGTCAATCATCCCGTGCCGTATCCGCATCCACGGCCTCCGGATTCACTCCGGGCCACCTACAACATCTATTGTTAGGTGTGTGTATACGCCACATACTACCTGGTACTGATATTCTTTGCAATAAATAAAAGAGTTACCAGGGGGACCCTCTTTGGACTCCTTCAATGCGACAATAACGGCTTCCAGCTGGGCCTTGCACTCGTCCAGCTCTTGAGACAGTTGGGAATTCTTCTCTGTAAGAACCTGCACAAATAATGATCCTTAAATCAGTTGCGTCAACTGTTTCAAGTCTCAGGGGCTACTGATACATATAATCGTCAGATTTACTTACCCGTACATCCCTTACATACTGGTCTGTGGTTCTGGCTAGACCATTTTGACCAGCACGGATGTACGCATCTCCAGAATTGAAGGCATCAAATGCCTCTGGCGAGAAGCAAGCATCACGGAGTACGGCTCGGCGACGCCTATGATTCATGGTGCTCTCCACTTCTGAATTTGTAGCGGATAGTCTATCCGCATCCTCTTTAGGAGAAATATCCGGCGTCCGCCCCATGCCGGCGTCCGCCTCTATGTCCAGCCTTGGGGCCCGACTGGTGGAAGCGTGATCGGCAGCCTCTCCGGACATATTCCGGCGAGCGTTTTTTTCTATTAAAGAAATACGGACGTCATTACATTTTAAGAAAGACGACAACCACAGAGCGGGGTTTTTTGTCATATCTCTGCGCTGGTGTCTTCGTCCTGACCACCTTCCTTTTTGGCCTACCCAGCCTCGGTGCCTCTTGTTGGCGACTTGCTGCGGGTTCGGCACGACGTCCCGAATGCCTTCCCTGTAAAACACCATATGTATATGGTAGGTGAAGTGTGTAAAAGGGGGATCCTAGTTTTCGGAGTTGGGATTTTGGTTTTTCTTACATGCGACGCAAGGAGCAGTCCGGGATAGTCGGCCGTAATGGCCACCATGGCGTCATCGCAGCTCAATTGATAGAACTGCCTGTCTATCAGCTCCACGAATATGTCTGGATCTTCTTGAAGTCCGGGACCGAAGGCCTGGTTAGGGTCCTCTAGTTGTGGAGATGGGTTGTTGACCTCCCTTACAGCTTTTCGCAGTTCCTGTCGTAGAATGGCAAGGTGAGTACCTACGACACAGAATGCGGGAAGAATGGGAGTAAGGAGATATAACTCACCCAGCTTGGAGGGTTGTACATGGAGAATCCATCCTGTGGCTTGATGCAGATGAACTCCTCTTCCTCTCCCTTGAACAACTCGGACAAATTTTTTGCTAAAGCAGCAGCGGAGTCTGGTCCCTTACGCCTGCAATGGGTGGCATCATCTTCCCTGTTAAAAACACCACAGGGGGTGCCCTCAATATTGAAGTGGCTGCACTCCCCGCATTATGCATATTGACATAACCTCGATTACTGTCAATCCTGATTGAGCCAGCGCCTTAATCCGGTTCATCAGGTAAAGGACCTCTCCGTTGTCTTCCTCCTGGGGGCTCCGTGGGCGCCAGCTTCGGTGTTTCTTCAGAGGAGCATTGTTGAACTCAAGAAGACCTCGCCGGATAGGATCCGGAAGGGGGACGTCCTCCATATAAAACCATTCTGAAGGCCAGTCTTCGGACGTCTTCTTTGGAGTACCGAACAGGTATCCGGTTTCGGCGATGCGCCATATTTCGGCTCTGCCCACTTGATAAAGTGCCCCTTTTGTGTGCAGGGGACAAGGCAAAATAACCTTTTCCACAGTTTGAAATGAGCCTCATAGCCCAGGAATAACTCGCAAAGGGCAACGTAGCCGGCGATGTGTAATATGGAAGCAGGGGTGAAATTATGCAGTTGGAGGCCGTAAAACTCTAGGAGCTCGCGAAGGAACGGATGAATTGCAAATCCGAGTCCCCTTAATAAGTAAGGAACAAGGCACACCCGCTCCCCCGTAGAGGGGCTGGGGAAGCTCTCCGCTTGCTCCCCGCCATTGTAGGTGGCGAGCCCGGATCGAACGGGAACCATATACGCTGGAGGGAGAAATCCCTGAGTTTGCAGTTCGACTAATCGACTGTGTGGGACAGAACACCTCTCCCAATCACCGAGCTTAGGGCTACGGGGCGAGAGGAGGAGTTGCGGTGGTCGGCCATGTTGGAGTGGATTTTTTCGAAGCGTGCTCCGATGGATTCTCGCTGTGGGAGGATGGTATGGATTGGATCTAAGAATCCCCATCCCTTTAATAGACAATTTATTTATTTGGCTAGGGGCGAATGTAAAAACGCCCTGGCTCCTCGTATTCATTTGACGCGTGGAAGATAGCCCTTACTGGGTGCAGAAGCCAAGACGTCCAACATTTATGGGGCCGGACACTACTTGACAGACATTCAAAATTTGGAGAAGAACCCGCCCTGCAATGCCTAAGACAACACTACATGCCGGATTCATCATCATTAAAGCCTGGTTCAGGGGCTTCTGAGGGAGTCCTGTATTAGGGGGTCTCCGGACAGCCGGACTATATCCTTTGGTCAGACTGTTGGATCATGAAGATACAAGATTGAAGACTTCATCCCGTGTCTGGATGGGACTCTACTTGGCGTGGAAGGCAAGCTAGGGAATACAGATATGTATATCTCCTCCTTTGTAACCGACCTTGTGTAACCCTAGCCCCCTCCGGTGTCTATATAAACTGGAGGGTTTTAGTCTGTAGGACAACATACAATCATACCATAGGTTAGCTTCTAGGGTTTAGCCTCTCTGATCTCATGGTAGATCTACTCTTGTAATACTCATATCATCAAGAACAATCAAGCAGGAAGTAGGGTATTACCTCCATCAAGAGGGCCCAAACCAGGGTAAACATCGTGTCCCCTGCCTCCTATTACCATCCGCCTTAGACGCATAGTTCGGGACCCCCTACCCGAGATCTGCCAGTTTTAACACCGACAGGCCGTTAAATGGCCTAAAGTTAAACCGGGCCAACAACATCCTAGATGCACCACGGGCCGCTAATAGGCCGAAACTATTATCGGGACGAACTAGTAAACGAGCATTTAACCGGCTAAAATACAAACCTGTCCTGGAATGGGCCCAGAAGAACAGTGGTCTGTTAACGGGCCTGATCCGATATGGGCCGTAATTTGTCCCAAAACACAGCAGGTTGTGAACGGTCCTAGTCTGATATGGTCCTCAATTTGACCCAAAACATAGCATGTTGTTAATGAGCCAGCCCACTAGTGTCTAAAAAAACATGGTGGGCCTTTAGCTGGGCTGCCCTTTTTACCTGAAATGGGCCACTGTTGGGCTGTGCCACGTGTCGACATATCCATTAGCTGACACGTGCATTATCTGGTGAATGATAATTTTACACATGGAAAATCCCCATTGGTCGGGGCTGTTAACGGGTTATCGGATCCAAACCGAAACCCGATAGCTTAACGATGACCTGTTATGGTGGATGCCACGTGTCAGTCACCCTTGATGAAAGCACTTCTATGAAGCGCGATTTATCATCATAGAAGTGGACACTTCCGTGATGATAATTTTGGTAATGTCATGGAACACTTCTACGACAGCACGAGTATGACTATCTTGATTCTGTCATAAAATCGTCATGGATGTACATGCATGGCAGAAAACGTGACCTACTGTGACAAACACGTATCATCACGGTAGTGTATTTTTTGTAGTGTTTCAAAATAATTTCCTTTTTGTGTGCTCGTACCACTCAGGAAATGGTAGGGGGTGGCTGATATTTTTCCATGCTGGGTGTGTTATTCTCAACATGAGTGTTTATTCACTTTTCATTGCACCAGAGTACGACAAAGGTAATAGGGATGCCCAGTCCTGAAATGAAAAATGAATTTACTTTATATTGTCAAATAATAAATTCCTTGGAAATTGTTAGTATGGACGGTACCCGTGGATACGGCTAGCCGTGAAATGTGAAAGAATGGTGGACAAGGAATAAACTTTTTTTTCTATATGGGAACCTCCTATGATGTATCTAGCATGGAAAGTATTGGGAACTACTCGATCGTTTCGTTGACAGGAAAAGCAAGCCACCCAAAATGTTTTTATCTCTCTTTTTGCTTTGAGCTCTGGCACCTCTATAAATCCCTACTTCCCTCTGCGAAGGGCCTATCTATTTTTATTTGAGTCTCCATCTTCTCTTATAAAGCACCAACTAAGGGGCACTATGATCGTACTTGAGCATTGGATGTAGCTAATACACGAGTGTGTTTCATGAATGGATCAATGATTGAGCAAGATGGGCTAGGGATAACTTTCTTTAGTGTTGATATTTTGAAAGACATGGTGGCTTATTGATATGCTTGAGTATTGAAATATTCATGTCAAAACTAGACTATTGCTTTGAACCAAATAAAAGTCCAAATGTCCATACTACAAAAGAAAAGAATATGTGATGAGTATGATAGGCAGCTTTCCACAACAAATATTCCATTTTAAATTGCTACTTTATCATGATAAGCTTTATGAGAAAGAGTTGTTGTTATGACGCTAGGAAAAGTGATTGAAATTATCATTGATCAAACATGTGCACTTTGCTAGCATTCACACTTCATAAATTATTTCTCTTATCATTTACCTACTCGAGGACAAGTAGGAATTAAGCTTGGGGATGCTGATACGTCTCCAACGTATCTATAATTTATGAAGTATTCATGCCATGTTTACAACAATTTTATATGGCCGTGGTATTATTTGCATGGAACTAACCCGGACTGAGACTGATTTCAACAGAACTACTGTGATGTTTTTTTTTGTGCAGAAATGAAAGTTCTCCAAATGAGCTAAATCTTTTTGACGATTTTTTTGGAACAAAAGAGACCCCCGAAGCTTCGTGGAAGGACCAGAAGGTGAAGGAGTAGGGCACAAGACACCAGGGTGCGCCTCAGCCCTTGTCCGTGCCTCCGTGGGTTGTGCTCACCTCGAGGCCCATCTTCACGTGAAACTAAAGCCAAAAAATCCTATAAATGAGAAACCATCAGAAATAACCCTAGATCAGAAGTTCCGCCATCGCAAGCCTCTGTAGCCATGAAAAACCAATCTAGGCCCCATTCCGGCACTCTGCCAGAGGGGGAAATCATCATCGGTGGCCATCTTCATCATCCCGGTGTCCACCATGACGAGGAGGGAGTAGTCCACCCTCGGGGTTGTGGGTTTGTACCAGTAGCTATGTGTTTATTCTCTCTCTCTCTCTCTCTCGTGTTCTTGAGATGTCACAATCTTGATTTATCGCGGTCTTTGTTAATATAGTCGGATCATATGGTGTTTTCCCCTCTCTATCTTGTTGTGATTTGAGTTTTCCCTTTGAGATTTTGTTTTATCGAATTGAATACTTTTATGGATTTGAGAGCACTTGATATATGTCTCGCATATGAGTACCCGTGGTGACAATGGGGTATTATATTGATTCACTTGATATGTGTTTTGGCACTATACTCGTAGATTCCCGAGGTGACATTGGGGTAATCTATTCGTAGGGGTTGATGCACGTTCTTGTCTTTGTTTCTCCAGTAAAAATCTTGGGGCATTCTTTGAGGTTCTTTGTGTGGATTGAGTATTATGAATCTGAAATTGTTTCATGCATGTCGCATAATCAACTCACGGATACTCATGGTGTCATTGGAGTATCTAGGTGACATTAGAGTTGGTTGATGTGTATCATATGGTGTTATTTTAGTACGAACTCTTGGTTAGATTGATCGGAAAGAATAGCTTGGTGTTATTTTAGTACGAACTCTAGGATAGATTGATCGGAAAGAACAACTTTGAGGTGGTTTCGTACCCTACAAACAATTTCTTCTTATGTTCTCCGCTAGATAAGAACTTTGGAGTGATTCTTCATCGCACGTTGAGGGATGGTTATATGATCCAACTATATTAGCATTTTTGAGAGATTGCACTAGCAAAAGTACGGACCCTAGGCCTCATTTTCAAGCATTGCAATACCGTTTGTGCTCACTTTTGTTACTTGCTACCTTGCTGTTTTTTATTGTTCATATTACAAAAATCAATATCTACTATCATTACAACGCTTTTATTATCATCTCTTCGCCGAAATAGTGCACCTATACAAATTACCATTGTATTTGGTGTGTTGGGGACACAAGAGACTTTTTATTATTTGGTTGCTCGGTTGTTTGAGAGAGACCATCTTCATCCTACGCCTCCCACGAATTGATAAACCTTAGGTCATCCACTTGAGAGAAATTTGCTACTGTCCTACAAAACTCTGCGCTTGGAGGCCCAACACGAGTCGACAAGAACAAGTTGTGTAGTGGACATCAGTAATCTAGTAACATGAAATTTTCTACAAACATATTTTCCTCTCTCATAATAATCACATTTAAAATCGTAATCAAATTCAACAATATAGCTATCATAGAAAATTTTCTCTCCATGATCCACATGCATGCAAAGTTGACACTCTTTCAAAATAGTGGGATTATCATCAAATAATGTCATGACCTCTCTGAACCCACTTTTATCAAATATTTCATAAGATTGAACACTCTCCAAATTTTTGGATTTATTTTGACCTAAAGTTGACACTCTTCCAATCCCACTTTCAATATTATCGCAAACATATTCATTATGAGGGTTAAATAAATTTTCAAGATCATAAAAATCATCACTCCAATCATGAGCATTGCAACAAGTAGTGGACATAGAAAAATAAGCATCCCCAAGCTTGGGGTTTTGCATAGTGTTAGCACAATTGAAATTAATAGAATTTATAATAATGTCATTGAAATCATGCTTTTCATTCAAGGAGGTATCATGAATCACTTTATAAATTCCTTCGCTTAACAATTCATCACAATTTTTAGATCCACGAATCTCAAGTAAAACTTCATAAAGATAATCTAGTATACTCAAATCACTAGCAATTGGTTCATCATAATATGTACTTTTAAAAAGATTAGCAAGTGTATGAGGATCCATATCAAGAGATTTTTAGCAAGCGAAGATGCAAGCAAATAGTAGGCACATGGCAACACAAGCAAACATGAGATCTAACGAGAAAAAGGCAAATGGGAAAAGAGGGCGAATAAAATCACAAATTTTTCTGAAGTGGGGGAGTGGAAAACGAGAGGCAAATGGCAAATAATGTAAACTGCAAGGAGATGAGATTTGTGATTAGGAACTTGGTAGATGTTGATGATGTCTCCCCGACAACAGCGCCATAAATTCCTTTTGATGTTTGCTTGAACTACATCAGTATTTCCCCAAAGAGGAAGGGATGATGCAGCACAGAAACGGTAGGTATTTCCCTCGGTGATGAGACCAAGGTTATCGAACCAGTAGGATAACCACGCAACACTACGTGAATGGCACCTGCACACACATACCAAATACCCACAACCCGACGTATTAAAGGGGTTGTTAATCCCTTTTGAGCAACGGCGCCAGAAATTGGCAAGTGGATGTGAGAAAGTTGTAATAAATTGATAGATAGATAGATCGCCAAATAAAATAAAGTGCCGCAAGGTATTTTTGTATTTTTGTTTTAATAGGTCTGGAAATAAAAGAAAATAAAAATAGATCGTGAAGGCAAATATAATAAAGAAGAGACCCGGGGGCCGTAGGTTTCACTAGTGGCTTCTCTCGAGAAAAACAGCAAATGGTGGGTAAACGAATTACTGTTGGTCAATTGTTAGAACTTCAAATAATCATGACGATATCCGGGCAATGATCATTATATAGGCATCACTATTGAGAAATGTAGTATTTCAAAAAAATTCCTACGACCACGCTGAAGGAAATATGCCCTAGAGGCAATAATAATGTTATTATTTTATTTCCTTATATCATCATAAATGTTTATTATTCATGCTAGAATTGTATTATCCGGAAACATAATACTTGTGTGAATACATAGACAAACCAAACGTCACTAGTATGCCTCTACTTGACTAGTTCATTAATCAAAGATGGTTATGTTTCCTAACCATAGACATGTGTTGTCATTTGATTAATGGGATCACATCATTAGGAGAATGATGTGATTGACATGACCCATTCCATTAGCTTAGCACCCGATCGTTTAGTATGTTGCTATTGCTTTCTTCATGACTTATACATGTTCCTATGACTATGAGATTATGCAACTCCCGTTTATCGGAGGAACACTTTGTGTGCTACCAAACGTCACAACGCAACTGGGTGATTATAAAGGAGCTCTACAGGTGTCTCCAAAGGTACATGTTGGGTTGGCATATTTCGAGATTAGAATTTGTCACTCCGATTGTCGGAGAGGTATCACTGGGCCCTCTCGGTAATGCACATCACATAAGCCTTGCAAGCATTACAACTAATGAGTTAGTTGCAAGATGATGTATTATGAAACGAGTAAAGAGACTTGCCAGTAACGAGAGTGAACTAGGTATTGAGATACCGACGATCGAATCTCGGGCAAGTAACATACCGATGACAAAGGGAACAACGTATGTTGTTATGCGGTCTGACTGATAAAGATCTTCGTAGAATATGTGGGAGCCAATATGAGCATCCAGGTTCCGCTATTGGTTATTGACCAAAGACGTGTCTCGGTCATGTCTACATTGTTCTCGAACCCGTAGGGTCCGCACGCTTAAGGTTTTGATGACAGTTATATTATGAGTTTATGCATTTTGATGTACCGAAGTTTGTTCAGAGTCCCAGATGTGATCACGGACATGACGAGGAGTCTCGAAATGGTCGAGACATAAAGATTGATATATTGGAAGCCTATATTTGGATATCGGAAGTGTTCCGGGTGAAATCGGGATTTTACCGGAGGACCGGGAGGTTACCGGAACCCCCCGGGAGGTATATGGGCCTTAGTGGGCTTTAGTGGAAGAGAGGAGAGGTGGCCAGGGCTGGGCCGCGCGCCCCTCCCCCCTAGTCCGAATAGGACAAGGAGAGGGGGGCGGCGCCCCCCTTCCTTCTCTCTCTCCTCTTTCCCCCCTTCCTGAATCCTATTCCAACTAGGAAAGGGGGGAATCCTACTCCCGGTGGGAGTAGGACTCCTCCTGGCGCGCCCTCCTCCTGGCCGGCCGCACCTCCCCCTTGTTCTTTTATATACGGAGGTAGGAGGCACCCCTAGACACACAAGTTGATCCACGTGATCATATTCTTAGCCGTGTGCGGTGCCCCCTTCCACCATAATCCTCGATAATATTGTAGCGGTGCTTAGGCGAAGCCCTGTGACGGTAGTACATCAAGATTGTCACCACGCCGTCGTGCTGACCGAACTCTTCCCCAACACTTTGCTGGATCGGAGTCCAGGGATCGTCATCAAGCTGAACGTGTGCTAAAACTCGGAGGTGTCGTCATCGGTCGGGCCGTGAAGACGTACGACTACATCAACCGCGTTGTGCTAACACTCCCGTTGTCGGTCTACAAGGGTACGTAGATCACACTCTCCCCTCTCGTTGCTATGCATCACCATGATCTTGTGTGTGCATAGGAAATTTTTTGAAATTACTACGTTCCCCAACAGTGGCATCCGAGCCTAGGTTTTATATGTTGATGTTATATGCACGAGTAGAACACAAGTGAGTTGTGGGCGATATAAGTCATACTGCTTACCAGCTTGTCATACTTTGGTTCGGCGGTATTGTTGGACGAAGCAGCCCGGACCGACATTACGCGTACGCTTACGCGAGACCGGTTCTCCCGGCGTGCTTTGCACAAAGGTGGCTAGCGGGTGACAGTTTCTCCAACTTTAGTTGAACCGAGTGTGGCTACGCCCGGTCCTTGCAAAGGTTAAAACAGCACCAACTTGACAAACTATCGTTGTGGTTTTGATGCGTAGGTAAGATTGGTTCTTGCTTAAGCCCGTAGCAGCCACGTAAAACT
Source organism: Triticum aestivum (assembly GCF_018294505.1). Taxonomy (NCBI): domain Eukaryota; kingdom Viridiplantae; phylum Streptophyta; class Magnoliopsida; order Poales; family Poaceae; genus Triticum; species Triticum aestivum. Next base: position 306,437,263 of record NC_057794.1, read on the forward strand.
TGCAACAACAAAGTAGAGGACGTCTAACTTGTTTTGCAGGGCATGTTGCCTTGTGATATGTTCAAGACATGATGCTAAATTTTATTGTATGAGATGATCATGTTTTGTAACCGAGTTATCGGCAACTGGCAGGAGCCATATGGTTGTCGCTTTATTGTATGCAATGCAATCGCGCTGTAATGCTTTACTTTATCACTAAGCGGTAGCGATAGTCGTGGAAGCATAAGATTGGCGAGACGAGAACGATGCTACGATGGAGATCAAGGTGTCGCGCCGGTGACGATGGTGATCACGACGGTGCTTCGAAGATGGAGATCACAAGCACAAGATGATGATGGCCATATCATATCACTTATATTGATTGCATGTGATGTTTATCTTTTATGCATTTTATCTTGCTTTGATTGACGGTAGCATTATAAGATGATCTCTCACTAATTATCAAGAAGTGTTCTCCCTGAGTATGCACCGTTGCGAAAGTTCTTCGTGCTGAGACACCACGTGATGATCAGGTGTGATAGGCTCTACGTTCAAATACAACGGGTGCAAAACAGTTGCACACGCGGAATACTCAGGTTATACTTGACAAGCCAAGCATATACAGATATGCCCTCGGAACATGGAGACCGAAAGGTCGAGCGTGAATCATATAGTAGATATGATCAACATAGTGATGTTCACCAATGAAACTACTCCATCTCACGTGATGATCGGACATGGTTTAGTTGATTTGGATGATGTAATCACTTAGAGGATTAGAGGGATGTCTATCTAAGTGGGAGTTCTTTAAGTAATATGATTAATTGAACCTAAATTTATCATCAAACTTAGTACCTGATAGTATCTTGCTTGTTTATGCTTGATTGTAGATAGATGGCCTGTGTTGTTGTTCCATTGAATTTTAATGTGTTCCTTGAGAAAGCAAAGTTGAAAGATGATGGTAGCAATTACACGGACTGGGTCTGTAACTTGAGGATTATCCTCATTGCTGCACAGAAGTATTACGTCCTGGAAGCACCGCTGGGTGCCAGGCCTGCTGCTGGAGCAACACCAGATGTTATGAACGTCTGGCAGAGCAAAGCTGATGACTACTCGATAGTTCAGTGTGCCATGCTTTACGGCTTAGAATCGGGACTTCAACGACGTTTTGAACGTCATGGAGCATATGAGATGTTCCAGGAGTTGAAGTTAATATTTCAAGCAAATGCCCGGATTGAGAGATATGAAGTCTCCAATAAGTTCTATAGCTGCAAGATGGAGGAGAACAGTTCTGTCAGTGAGCATATACTCAAAATGTCTGGGTATAATAATCACTTGATTCAGTTGGGAGTTAATCTTCCAGATGATTGCGTCATTGACAGAATTCTCCAATCACTGCCACCAAGCTACAAGAGCTTCGTGATGAACTATAATATGCAAGGGATGAATAAGACTATTCCCGAGCTCTTCGCAATGCTGAAAGCTGCGGAGGTAGAAATCAAGAAGGAGCATCAAGTGTTGATGGTCAACAAGACCACTAGTTTCAAGAAAAAGGGCAAAGGGAAGAAGAAGGGGAACTTCAAAAAGAACAGCAAGCAAGTTGCTACTCAAGAGAAGAAACCCAAACCTGGACCTAAGCCTGAAACTGAGTGCTTCTACTGCAAGCAGACTGGTCACTGGAAGCGGAACTGCCCCAAGTATTTGGCGGATAAGAAGGATGGCAAGGGTGAACAAAGGTATATGTGATATACATGTTATTGATGTGTACCTTACTAATGCTCGCAGTAGCACCTGGGTATTTGATACTGGTTCTGTTGCTAATATTTGCAACTCGAAACAGGGACTACGGATTAAGCGAAGATTGGCTAAGGACGAGGTGACGATGCGCGTGGGAAATGGTTCCAAAGTCGATGAGATCGCAGTCGGCACGCTACCTCTACATCTACCTTCGGGATCAGTATAAGACCTGAATAATTGTTATTTGGTGCCAGCGTTAAGCATGAACATTATATCTGGATCTTGTTTGATGCGAGACGGTTATTCATTTAAATCTGAGAATAATGGTTGTTATATTTATATGAGTAATATCTTTTATGGTCATGCACCCTTAAAGGGTGGTCTATTCTTATTAAATCTCTATAGTAGTGACACACATATTCATAATTTTGAAGCCAAAAGATGCAGAGTTGATAATGATAGTGCAACTTATTTGTGGCACTGCCGTTTGGGTCATATCGGTGTAAAGCGCATGAAGAAACTCCATACTGATTGGCTTTTGGAACCACTTCATTATGAATGACTTGGTACTTGCGAACCGTGCCTTATGGGTAAGATGACAAAAACACCGTTCTCCAGTACTATGGAGAGAGCAACAGATTTGTTGGAAATCATACATACAGATGTATGTGGTCCGATGAATGTTGAGGCTCGTGGCGGATATCGTTATTTTCTCACCTTCACAGATGACTTAAGCAGATATGGGTATATCTACTTAATGAAACATAAGTCTGAAACGTTTGAAAAGTTCAAAGAATTTCAGAGTGAAGTTGAAAATCACCGTAACAAGAAAATAAAATTCCTACGATCTGATCGTGGAGGAGAATATTTGAGTTACGAGTTTGGTGTACATTTGAAACAATGTGGAATAGTTTTGCAACTCACGCCACCCGGAACACCACAGCGTAATGGTGTGTCCGAACGTCGTAATTGTACTTTACTAGATATGGTGCGATCTATGATGTCTCTTACTGATTTACCGCTATCGTTTTGGGGATACGCTCTAGAGACGGCTGCATTCACATTAAATAGGGCACCATCAAAATCCGTTGAGACGACGCCTTATGAACTGTGGTTTGGCAAGAAACCAAAGTTGTCGTTTCTGAAAGTTTGGGGCTGCGATGCTTATGTGAAAAAGCTTCAACCTGATAAGCTCGAACCCAAATCGGAGAAATGTGTCTTCATAGGATATCCAAAGGAAACTATTGGATACACCTTCTATCACAGATCCGAAGGCAAGACTTTTGTTGCTAAATTCGGAAACTTTCTGGAGAAGGAGTTTCTCTCGAAAGAAGTGAGTGGGAGGAAAGTAGAACTTGATGAGGTAACTGTACCTGCTCCCTTATTGGAAAGTAGTACATCACAGAAACCTGTTTCTGTGACACCTACACCAATTAGTGAGGAAGCTAATGATAATGATCATGAAACTTCAGAACAAGATACTACTGAACCTCGTAGATCAACCAGAGTAAGATCCACACCAGAGTGGTACGGTAATCCTGTTCTGGAAGTCATGCTACTAGATCATGATGAACCTACGAACTATGAAGAAGTGATGGTGAGCCCAGATTCCGCAAAATGGCTTGAAGCCATGAAATCTGAGATGGGATCCATGTATGAGAACAAAGTATGGACTTTGGTTGACTTGGCAATGATCGGCAAGCAATTGAGAATAAATGGATCTTCAAGAAGAATACTGACGCTGACGGTAATATTACTGTCTACAAAGCTCGACTTGTCGCAAAAGGTTTTCCGCAAGTTCAAGGGATTGACTACGATGAGACCTTCTCACCCGTAGCGATGCTTAAGTCTGTCCGAATCATGTTAGCAATTGCCGCATTTTATGATTATGAAATTTGGCAAATGGATGTCAAAACTGCATTCCTGAATGGATTTCTGCAAGAAGAGTTGTATATGATGCAGCCGGAAGGTTTTGTTGATCCAAAGGGAGCTAACAAAGTGCGCAAGCTCCAGCGATACATTTATGGACTGGTGCAAGCCTCTCGGAGTTGGAATAAACGCTTTGATAGTGTGATCAAAGCATTTGGTTTTGTACAGACTTTTGGAGAAGCCTGTATTTACAAGAAAGTGAGTGGGAGCTCTGTAGCATTTCTGATATTATATGTAGATGACATATTGCTAATCGGAAATGATATAGAATTTCTGGATAGCATAAAAGGATACTTGAATAAGAGTTTTTCAATGAAAGACCTTGGTAAAGCTGCTTACATATTGGGCATTAAGATCTATAGAGATAGATCAAGGCGCTTAATTGGACTTTCACAAAGCACATACCTTGACAAAGTTTTGAAGAAGTTCAAAATGGATCAAGCAAAGAAAGGATTCTTGCCTGTGTTACAAGGTATGAAATTGAGTAAGACTCAATCCTCGACCAATGCAGAAGATAGAGAGAAAATGAAAGATGTTCCCTATGCTTCAGCCATAGGCTCTATCATGTATGCAATGCTGTGTACCAGACCTGATGTGTGTCTTGCTATAAGTCTAGTAGGGAGGTACCAAAGTAATCCAGGAGTGGATCACTGGACAGCGGTCAAGAACATCCTGAAATACCTCAAAAGGACTAAGGATATGTTTCTCATATATGGAGGTGACAAAGAGCTCATCGTAAATGGTTACGTTGATGCAAGCTTTGACAATGATCCGGACGATTCTAAATCGCAAACCGGATATGTGTTTACTTTAAACGATGGAGCTGTCAGTTGGTGCAGTTCTAAACAAAGCGTTGTGGCGGGATCTACATGTGAAGCGGAGTACATAGCTGCTTCGCAAGCAGCAAACGAAGGAGTCTAGATGAAGGAGTTCATATCCGATCTAGGTGTCATACCTAGTGCATCGGGTCCAATGAAAATCTTTTATGACAATACTGGTGCAATTGCCTTGGCAAAGGAATCCAGATTTCACAAGAGAACCAAGCACATCAAGAGACGCTTCAATTCCATCTGGGATCTAGTCCAGGTGGGAGACATAGAGATTTGCAAGATACATACGGATCTGAATATAGCAGACCCATTGACTAAGCCTCTTCCACGAGCAAAACATGATCAGCACCAAAGCTCCATGGGTGTTAGAATCATTACTGTGTAATCTAGATTATTGACTCTAGTGCAAGTGGGAGACTGAAGGAAATATGCCCTAGAGGCAATAATAATGTTATTATTTTATTTCCTTATATCATGATAAATGTTTATTATTCATGCTAGAATTGTATTATCCGGAAACACAATACTTGTGTGAATACATAGACAAACCAAACGTCACTAGTATGCCTCTACTTGACTAGCTCATTAATCAAAGATGGTTATGTTTCCTAACCATAGACATGTGTTGTCATTTGATTAATGGGATCACATCATTAGGAGAATGATGTGATTGACATGACCCATTCCATTAGCTTAGCACCCGATCGTTTAGTATGTTGCTATTGCTTTCTTCATGACTTATACATGTTCCTATGACTATGAGATTATGCAACTCCCGTTTACCGGAGGAACACTTTGTGTGCTACCAAACGTCACAATGTAACTGGGTGATTATAAAGGAGCTCTACAGGTGTCTCTAAAGGTACATGTTGGGTTGACGTATTTCGAGATTAGAATTTGTCACTCCGATTGTCGGAGAGGTATCTCTGGGCCCTCTCGGTAATGCACATCACATAAGCCTTGCAAGCATTACAACTAATGAGTTAGTTGCAAGATGATGTATTACGAAACGAGTAAAGAGACTTGCCGGTAACGAGAGTGAACTAGGTATTGAGATACCGACGATCGAATCTCGGGCAAGTAACATACCCATGACAAAGGGAACAACGTATATTGTTATGCGGTCTGACCGATAAAGATCTTCATAGAATATGTGGGAGCCAATATGAGCATCCAGGTTCCGCTATTGGTTATTGACCGGAGACGTGTCTCGGTCATGTCTACATTGTTCTCGAACCCATAGGGTCCGCACGCTTAAGGTTTTGATGACAGTTATATTATGAGTTTATGCATTTTGATGTACCGAAGTTTGTTCAGAGTCCCAGATGTGATCACGGACATGATGAGGAGTCTCGAAATGGTCAAGACATAAAGATTGATATATTGTAAGCCTATATTTGGATATCGGAAGTGTTCCGGGTGAAATCGGGATTTTACCGGAGGACCGGGAGGTTACCTGAACCCCCCGGGAGGTATATGGGCCTTAGTGGGCTTTAGTGGAAGAGAGGAGAGGTGGCCAGGGCTGGGCCGCGCGCCCCTCCCCCCTAGTCCGAATAGGACAAGGAGAGGGGGGCGGCGCCCCCCCTTCCTTCTCTCTCTCCTCTTTCCCCCCTTCCCGAATCCTATTCCAACTAGGAAAGGGGGGGAATCCTACTCCTGGTGGGAGTAGGACTCCTCCTGGCGCGCCCTCCTCCTGGCCGGCCGCACCTCCCCCTTGTTCCTTTATATACGGAGGCAGGGGCACCCCTAGACACACAAGTTGATCCACGTGATCATATTCTTAGCCGTGTGCGGTGCCCCCTTCCACCATAATCCTCGATAATATTGTAGCGGTGCTTAGGCAAAGCCCTGCGACGGTAGTACATCAAGATTGTCACCACGCCGTCGTGCTGACGGAACTCTTCCCGGACACTTTGCTGGATCGGAGTCCGGGGATCGTCATCGAGCTAAACGTGTGCTAAAACTCGGAGGTGCCGTAGTTTCGGTGCTTGATCGGTCGGGCCGTGAAGACGTACGACTACATCAACCGCGTTGTGCTAACGCTTCCGCTGTCGGTCTACAAGGGTACGTAGATCACACTCTCCCCTGTCGTTGCTATGCATCACCATGATCTTGTGTGTGCATAGGAAATTTTTTGAAATTACTACGTTCCCCAACACACGCAAGATCTATCTAGGAGAAGCATATCAACGAGCAGGGAGAGTGTGTCCATGTACCCACGTAGACCGAAAGCGGAAGCGTTTAGTAACATGGTTGATGTAGTCTAATGTCTTCACGATCCAACCGATCCTAGCACCGAACATACGGCACCTCCGTGTTTAGCACACGTTCAGCTCAATGACGTCCCTCGATCTCTTGATCCAGTTGAGGACGAGGGAGAGTTCCGTCAGCACGACGGTGTGGCGACGGTGATGATGAAGTTACCGACGCAGGGCTTCGCCTAAGCACTACGACGATATGACCGAGGTGTGTAACTATTGAGGGGGCACCGCACCCGGCTAACAGAAGACTTGGTGTGTCTTTGGGTGCCCCACTCCCACGTATATAAAGGGGGAGGAGAGGTGACCGGCCCAAGGGGGCGCGCGCCATGGTAACTAAGATTCCCAATCCTAGTTGGAGTCCCCTTCCTTTCCAAGAGAGGGAGAGAGAGGGAAGGAGGAGAGGGGAGAAGGAAATAGGGGGCGCTGCCCCCTCCGTAGTCCAATTCGGACTGGCCATGGGGGGGCGCGGCCTCCCTTGTTGCCCTTGTCTCCTTTCCACTAAGGCCCATGAAGGCCCATGAACTTCCTAGGGGGGTTCTGGTAACCCCCAGTACTCCAAAACTTATCAGAAACGACCCGAACCATTCTAGTGTCCGAATGTAACCTTCCAATATATGAATATTTACCTCTTGACCATTTTGAGAATCCTCGTCATGTCTGTGATCTCATCCGGGACTCCAAACAATCTTCGGTCATCAAATCACATAACTCATAATACAAATCATCATTGAACGTTAAGCATGCGGACCCTACGGGTTCGAGAACTATGTAGACATGACCGAGACACATCTCCGGTAAATAACCAATAGCGGAACCTGGATGCTCATATTGGCTCCTACATATTCTACGACAATCTTTATCGGTCAAAATTGCATAACAACATACGTTGTTCCCTTTGTCATCAGTATGTTACTTGCCCGAGATTCGATCGTCGGTATCATCATACCTAGTTCAATCTCGTTACTGGCAAGACTCTTTACTCGTTCTATAAAGCATCATCCCATGGCTAACTCATTAGACACATTGCTTTCAAGGCTCATAGTGATGTGCATTACCGAGAGGACCCAGAGATACCTCTCTGATACACGGAGTGACAAATCCTAATCTCGATGTATGCCAACTCAACAAACACCATCAGAGAAACCTATAGAGCATCTTTATAATCACCCAGTTACGTTGTGACGTTTGATAGCACACAGGGTGTTCCTCCGGTATTCAGGAGTTGCATAATCTCATAGTCAGAGGAACATGTATAAGTCATGAAGAAAGCAATAGCAATGAAACTAAACGATCATTATGCCAAGCTAACAGATGGGTCTTGTCCATCACATCATTCTCTAATGATGTGATCCCATTCATCAAATGACAACACATGTCTATGGCTCGGAAACATAACCATCTTTGATTAACGAGCTAGTCAAGTAGAGGCATACTAGGGACACTCTATTTGTATATGTATTCACACATGTACTAAGTTTCCGGTTAATACAATTCTAGCATGAATAATAAATATTTATCATGATATAAGGAAATATAAATAACAACTTTGTTATTGCCTCTAGGGCATATTTCCTTCAATAACGTCCAAGATTAGTAGACCGACTCCTGCCTGCATCTACTACTATTACTCCACAAATCAACCGCTATCCAGCATGCATCTAGTGTATTAAGTTCGTGGAGAAATGGAGTAATGCAATAAGAACAATGAAATGATGTAGACAAGATCTATTTATGTAGAAATAGACCCCATCTTGTTATCCTTAATGGAAACTATACATATGTGCCGGTTCCCCTTCTGTCACTGGGACCAAGCACCGTAAGATCAAACCCATTACAAAGCACCTCTTCCCATTGCAAGATAAATAGATCAAGTTGGCCACACAAAACCCAAATATCGGAGAAGAAATACGAGTCTATAAGCAATCATGCATATAAGAGATCAAAGAATACTCAAATAACTTTCATGGATAAAAAGATAGATCTGATCATAAACTCAAAGTTCATCGGATCCCAACAAACACACCGCAAAAAAGAGTTAAATCACATGGATCTCCAAGAGACCATTGTATTGAGAATCAAAAGAGAGAGAGGAAGCCATCTAGCTACTAACTACGGACCCGTAGGTCTACAAAGAACTACTCACACATCATCAGTGAGGCACCAATGGACATGATGAACCCCTCTGTGATGGTGTCTAGATTGGATCTGGTGGCTCTGGAACTTGCAGCGGCTGGAATTGATTTTCATCGACTCCCCTAGGGTTTCTAGAATATTGGGGTATTTATAGAGCAAAGAGGCGGCTTGGGAGGCCACCGAGGTGGGCACCACCCACCAGGGCACGTCTGGGCCTCCAGGCGCGCCCTGGTGTCTTGTGATCACCTCAGGCTCCCTCTTCGGTACTTCTTTGGCCCACTGGATGTCTTCTGGTCCAAGAAAATCCACAAAAGTTTTGCTGCGTTTGGACTTCGTTTGGTATTGATTTCCTTTGATGTAAAAAACATGCAGAAAATATCAACTAGCACTTGGCACTATGTCAACAGGTTAGTACCAAAAAGTGATATAATAATGACTATAAAATAATCGTAAAACATCCAAGAATGATAATATAACAGCATGGAACAATAAAAAATTATAGATACGTTGGAGACATATCGATTACTTACCATAATATTAACATATGATCTTTTTCATTTATTTCCTTTCTTTTTATTGAAACATGAAAGTAAAGAGAGCAAAAAAACTCAAACTAAACTTTATTATATTTCTCGCACACGATTACAAAGACAGATCACTAAGCAAACTCTCGAAGAGAAAGGATCGAACTAAACTTGTATTCATCTAAAGCAAAAGATAACTATGGATCGAACTAAGATAAGTAAAGGCAAAAGATAGTGAAGGTGATACGATACCGGGGGACCTCCCCCAAGCTTGGCAGAAGCCAAGGGGAGTGCCCTTACCCGATAATCAATTTTCTTTTGGTGATCAAGAAGGAGGTGGTGGTGATGAAGTGGAGGGTTTGCCCTTCTTTTCCTCCAACTTACGACGGAGGATAGAGTTGTCTATCCTGAACTCATCATTCTCCGTCTCGAGCTTTATTATCCTCCTGCATAACGCCTCCATGCTTTCATTCTTGAAACGAGGAGGAACTAATTCATCTTCATCTTCCTCATCGGTGTACCATATATAGGGATAGGTTTCCTTGAAGATATCCTTGTCCATAGGGCGATAAGTAACTAGACAATTCTCCTCCGAACTTTGAGACGACATATTTCAGATTTGGCAGAAAGCGGCAAGGAAAAGAAAAAGAGGATTTCTCCGTGATACGATGGTCAATAGGTTCGGGGGTATATAAAGATTTTTTATCTACGAAAACAAGCAAACGGAAGAAAAATAGAGTCCGGAAGGTACCCGAGATGGGCACAACCCACCTGGGCGCACCTGGGGGGCAGGCGCGCCCTGGTGTCTTGTGCCCACCAGGGTCACCTTCCTAGTAGTTTCTTATTTTTCCTAATTTTTTAAATATTCCAAAACTGACAAAAAAAATTTGCGGATTTTTCGCAGTCCGTTTACTTACCGTATCACGTACCTCCTCGTTTTCATGATTCTGGAGTATTCCGGAAGGTTTCTTTTATGTGTTCTTCTGGTGTCATAGTTTGAATAATATTGCTTTCAACATTAATGGGCATACCTGGGATATAGTGTTTTATTCGTTGCTTATTAACAACCTTCGGGTTAGTACCTTTGACATTATTTATTTTGACGGCTCCAGATCGATAAACCTCCTCGATAACATAGGGTCCTTCCCATTTGGAGAGGAGTTTCTTGCAAAGAATCTGAAATGAGAGTTGTACAAAATAACATATTCTATGGTTGACATCATACTTGGCAAGCATTTTATGGAAAGCAACATGAATAAAGTGTGACCCACCATCAGTCATTAAATATCTAGGGACTCCAAACTGTGGGAAAATAACTTCCTTAAGCATTTTAATAGAGGTGTGATAGCCCACAAGTATAGGGGATCGCAACAGTTTTCGAGGGTAGAGTATTCAACCCAAATTTATTGATTCGACATGAGGGGAGCCAAAGAATATTCTCAAGTATTAGCAGCTGAGTTGTCAATTCAACCACACCTGGAAACTTAATATCTGCAGCAAAGTGTTTAGTAGCAAGGTAATATGATAGTAGTGGTAACGGTAGAAAAAGTTAATAGTAGTAAAAGTAATGTTTTTGGTATTTTGTAGTGATGATAGCAATAGCAAAGGAAAAGTAAATAAGCGAAGAACAATATATGGAAAGCTCGTAGGCAATGGATCGGCGATGGAGAATTATGCCGGATGCGGTTCATCATGTAACAGTCATAACCTAGGGTGACACAGAACTAGCTCCAGTTCATTGATATAATGTAGGCATGTATTCCAAATATAGTCATACGTGCTTATGGAAAAGAACTTGCATGACATCTTTGTCCTACCCTCCCGTGGCACCGGGGTCCTTACGGAAACTAAGGGATATTAAGGCCTCCTTTTAATAGAGAACCGGAACAAAGCATTAACACATAGTGAATACATGAACTCCTCAAACTACGGTCATCACCGGTAAGTATCCCGATTATTGTCACTTCGGGGTTAACGGATCATAACACATAATAGGTGACTATAGACTTGCAAGATAGGATCAAGAACACTCATATATTGATGAAAACATAATAGGTTCAGATCTGAAATCATGGCACTCGGGCCCTAGTGATAAGCATTAAGCATATCAAAGTCATAGAACATCAATCTCAGAACATAGTGGACACTAGGGATGAAACCCTAACAATACTAACTCGATTACATGATAGATCCCATCCAACCCATCACCGTCCAGCAAGCCTACGATGGAATTACTCACGCACGGCGGTGAGCATCATGAAATTGGTGATGGAGGATGGTTGATGATGACGATGGCGACGGATTCCCCTCTCTGGAGCCCCGAACGGACTCTAGATCAGCCCTCCCGAGAGGTTTTAGGGCTTGGCGGCGGCTCCGTATCGTAAAACGCGATGATTTCTTCTCTCTGATTTTTTCTCCCCGAAACACAATATATAGAGTTGGAGTTGGAGTCGGAGAGGCAACAGGGGACCCACGAGGTAGGGGGCGCGCCCTAGGGGGGCAGCCCCCCCCCCGTCGTGGACAGGTGGTGGGCCCCCTGGCCTTCATCTTTGGCAGGTATTTTTTATATTCTCCAAAAAGTGGCTCCGTGAAGTTTCAGGTCATTCTAAAACGTTTGTTTCTGCACATAAATAACACCATGGTAATTATGCTGAAAACAACATCAGTCCGGGTTAGTTCCATTCAAATCATGCAAGTTAGAGTCCAAAACAAGGGCAAAAGTGTTTGGAAAAGTAGATACGACGGAGACGTATCAACTCCCCCAAGCTTAAACCTTTGCTTGTCCTCAAGCAATTCAGTTGATAAACTAAAAGTGATAAGGAAAAACTTTTACAAACTCTGTTTGCTCTTGTTGTTGTAAATATGTAAAGCAAGCATTCAAGTTTTCAGCAAAGATTATAACTAACCACATTCGCAATAACGCATAGGTCTCAAGTTTACTCATATCAGTAGCATAATCAACTAGCGAGCCATAATAATAAATCTCGGATGACAACACTTTCTCAAAACAATCATAATATGATATAATAAGATGGTATCTCGCTAGCCCTTTCTGAGACCGCAAAACATAAATGCAGAGCACCTTTAAAGACCAAGGATTGAGTAGACATTGTAATTCATGGTAAAAGAGATCCAGTCAAGTCATACTCAATGTAAACTAACAATAATGAATGCAAATGACAGCGGTGCTCTCCAACTGGTGCTTTTTAATAAGAGGATGATGACTCAGCATAAAAGTAAATAGATAGGCCATTCGCAGAGGGAAGCAGGGATTTGTAGAGGTGCCAGAGCTTGGTTTTGAAATAGAGGTGAATAATATTTTGAGCGATATACTTTCATTGTCAACATAACAACCAAGAGATGGTGATATCTTCCATGCTACACACATTATAGGCGGTTCCCAAACAGAATGGTAAAGTTTATACTCCCCTTCCACCAACAAGCATCAATCCATGGCTTGCTCGAAACAATGAGTGCCTCCAACTAACAAGAGTCCCAGGGGGAGTTTTGTTTGCAATTATTTTGATTTAGTTTGCATAAAGCATGGGACTGGGCATCCCGGTGACCAGCCATTTATCTCGTGAGTGAGGAGCGGAGTCCACTCCTCTTGAGAATAACCCACCTAACATGGAAGATACAGACAGCCCTAGTTGATACATGAGCTATTCGAGCATACAAAACAGGATATTTATTTGAAGGTTTAGAGTTTGGCACATACAAATTTACTTGGAACGGCAGGTAGATACCATATATAGGTAGGTATAGTGGACTCATGTGGAATAACTTTGGGGTTTATGGAATTGGATGCACAAGCAGTATTCCCGCTTAGTACAGGTGGAGGCTAGCAAAAGACTGGGAAGCGACCAGCTAGAGAGCGACAACAGTCATGAACATGCATTAAAATTAATCAACACAGAATGCAAGCATGAGTAGGATATAATCCACCATGAACATAAATATCGTGAAGGCTATGTTGATTTTGTTTCAACTTCATGCGTGAACATGCGCCAAGTCAAGTCACTTAAATCATTCAGAGGAGGATCCCACCCTATCATATCACATCATAACTATCTCAATAGCATGTTGGCACGCAAGGTAAACCATTATAACTCATACCTAATCATGCATGGCATAAGAAACTATGATCTCTAGTTGTCATTGCAAACATGTTTATTCATAATAGGCTGAATCAGGAACGATGAACTAATCATATTTACAAAAACAAAAGAGGTCAAGTTCATACCAGCTTTTCTCATCTCAGCCAGTTCATCATATAACATCATAATTGCCTTTCACTTGCACGACTGAATGATGTCAATAATAATAATAGTGCACGTGCATTGGACTAAGCTGGAATCTGCAAGCATTCAATAAACAGGAGAAGACAAGGCAATATGGGCTCTTTTGCCAGATCAACAATAATGCATATAAGAGCCACTTCAACAATTTAATTATGGTCTTCTCCTATCGACCCCCAAAGAAAAGAAAAGAAATAAAACTATTTACATGGGAAAGCTCCCAACAAGCAAAAGAAGAATAGGAAATCTTTTGGGGTTTTCTTTTTAATTGCTGCTACAAGCATGGAAGGTAAATTAATTAAAAGCTACAACTGATTTTTTGGGTTTTCTTAAGGTTTATTAAACTCACAAGAAGAAAGCATAAAAAGGGAAATAAACTAGCATGGATGACACAATGAAAAAGTATGAGCACCGACATCTAGCAATGAGTGTGTGGGCATAAATGTAATGTCGGTGGGAAATATGTACTCCTCCAAGCTTAGGCTTTTGGTCTAAGTAGGTCTATGGCCACGGCTTGCCTGGTTGATATCCATAATAATAGTTCGGGTCGTACTGAGAAGAAGAAGAGGAAGACTTCGATTGCCACTGGCTGGCAATCATCTCCAGATCCCACTCGTAATTAGACCGTCGTGAAGCATCAACTTGTGGTTCCGGCTCTGGCTCCTTGGCTGGTGCAGGGTTCCAGTAGGCGTGAATAGCCTTCAACGGAACAAGGTACGTGCCTACAGATAAATCAAACAAAGAAGGAGCAGGCAGGCTAATAGTCTCAGGATGATGTTTATTAAAGAATAATTGATATTTAAGCTCTCATTCCCTATTATTAACAATAAAATCAAGTGCCACCATACTTTTGTAGTCTAGATAAACACGAGGCAGCACTTTTTCTTCCTTCTCATAATGCCTAATAGGTATGTTAAAATGTGCAGCTAGGCGTGAAGCATAGATGCCTCCAAAGATGGGGCCCTTGGTATGTTCAGGCTTAACCATTTGGCAATAATGCCGCCCATACTAACAGAGCTATCACCGTATAAACCATGGACAAAAATAATAATGTCAGGGATACTAAGGTTTCCACAGTTTCCACGACCAATTAAACAACGACTAGCAAATAATGCAAAATAACGTAAAATAGGAAAATGTATGCTAGTGATTCGTGCATCGAAAACCTTCCTTGTTTCCCCTACAGTGATAGAATCAATAAACCCCTCCACATCATCACGATGTGGCTCTTCCATCTTGCCCTCAAAAGGGACTAAACAAATCCAACAAAAATCATAAAGTGACATCTCCTTATGCTCATCATATAAATAAAACTCCACCATAGGTGGTGAGCTCCTAGAGTGGAAATTAAAGTTTTGCACAAAGATATTTGTGAGTAAGAGATACTGATCGCATTGGTCGTGGAGCCTGCATTCTTAGCCAATTCATGAAAATCTTCATAAATCCCCACTGCTCTCAAGAAATCCTCGGAAGGCCATTCACACGCCTGAACCTCCGCGGTGCGAGGCAGATTATACTTAGGCTTCGGTGCCTTTTCCTTTGAGCTTTGGCTCGATGAGCCCCTCAAAAGTCTCCTCATCATTTTTTGAAAATTTCTAAAAAAAATTAGTAACTTCAAAATAAAAGTAAACCAAACTCAATAATATTGGTAGCAACTACTCCTACAAGTGTAGGGCCTATATCATGCATCAAAACTACTTTTGACCATATAAATTTGACATGCAAGTTCAAGAACAGGGTCACCTAAGCAGCAAAAATTTGCAATGAATAAAGCACTAGAACAAAAACTAATTGGACCAATGGAGGAGTCACATACCAAGGAACAATCTCCCCCAAGTAGTTTTGTGAGAGGTGCTTTGAGCAAGGAGATCGAAAATGGCAGCAAGATGAGCAAGAACTCGTGCTTGAGCAGGATATTCGTGTTTGTGGGAGGAAGATGAAGTGTGTGGGTGCAGGAATAAGTGGAGGAGGGCCACCATGGGCCCACGAGGCAGGGGGCACACCCAGGGGGTAGGGCGCGCCCTCCACTCTCGTGGGCAGGTGGTTGACCCCCTGCTGTGTTCTCGGTGCCAAATATTCTCAAATATTCTAGAAAAAAATCTTATTTAAATTTCAGGGCATTTGGAGAAATTTTATTTTCGAGGTATTTTTATATTGCACGGATAATCAGATAACAGATAGAAGAATATTTATTTTTATTTTATTTAATATAAATAACAGAAAGTAAAAGTGGGATACAGAAGGTTGTGCCTTCTAGTTTCATCCATCTCATGATCATCAAAAGGAATCCACTAACAAGGTTGATCAAGTCTTGTTAACGAACTCATTCCGAATAACATAGAACCGGAGAAATTTTGAATAACACTATGTTACCTCAACAGGGATATGCACATCCCCAATAATAAGAATATCATATTTCTTCTTGGCAGTAGGAAGAGGAAATTCAAAACCTCCAAATATAATCGATGGAATTTTTCCAATAGAGTTGATACTATGAAATTGAGGTTGCTTCCTCGGAAAGTGTACCGTATGCTCATTACCATTAACATGAAAAGTGACATTGCCTTTAGTATAATCAATAACAGCCCCTATTGTCGGTGTACTAGAATAGGGGTACCCTAGTACCCCGAACTTGTACACGGGCAGTTGCAGCACCCCGCGGCAAAGCTTGCCGGGCGAACGCCAAGATCCTCCGTGGTTCCCTTGGAGCCATTCAAGAACAAAGTATTTAAGCTCAGGAGACAAGGCCCCGGCAAGAGGAGCTTGCCGGGAAGGCCAACCAAGGTACTTCAAGGAACCTGCCGCGACGCGCCACGCGCTCCGGCAAGGCAACAAGGCCCCGGCAAGAGGAGCTTGCCGGGAAGACCAACCAAGGTACCTCGAAGCCCGGTGAGCGACAAGCCTCCGGACCCGACAAGACAACAGCAGCGGCAAGGCGCTTGCCGCGGCAGGCGGCCACTCTGTGCCCACGCTCCAGCTCATCCGCCAATGTGTCGCTCTGGGGGCCTCTCCGGGCACGCGTGTCGGGAGGCTGTGCAGCCAGCGGTGCGCAGTGGCATGCGAAGCTAACAAGATCGCCATCGTGGCGAACGGTGGCGCCCCTAATGGTCCCTTTCTGCACTGTTTGGGCGACTCAGACGGGCATTTAATGCCCTTGTCCCCTGCCGTCAGGGTTAGGTAGGGTGCACTGTACAAGTAACTGTACCAACCACCTCACTTTTTACATTTGTACCCTTCTCTGCGTTGCCACCTGTCGGTGACCCCTTTAGCGTATAAAAGGAGGCCCATGCGCAACGTAGAGGAGGTTCGGTTCGGTTCAAATCATTCGTAACCCAGAAAGACACTACGCTCTCTCTCTAGAGCAAGAACACAAGATAATACAACCAGACAAGCAACAGTAGGAGTGTTATCTCTCCGGAGAGCTCCGAAGCTGGGTAAACTGCTCATGTGCCTCGCCTCGATCTGCTCTTCGTGCGATCTCCGCCCCCCGCCGAACCGAAAGGGGCCCAGTCCGCCGGCCCCATAGGTGTTCGTGGATTAGTTTCCCCGACATCTTTGGCGCGCCAGGTAGGGGGCGTCGAGATTGCGTAAACCTGATCCGGCATTCACACGAGCTAGATCTTCATTCCCTTCATCAACATGCCACCGAAGAAGAAGACTTCGGCGGCAGCCGCTCCGTCCACGTCACTTCCGCCACCGTTGGAGCAAACGGGTGGTGGAATGGATGCCGGCGGAAGGATGGACGTCGACGAGGAAGCTCATGATGCTGCCAGGTCCAAGAACAAGGCTGCACAAACCTCGGCGACTGTACATGTTCCACGCCACTCTCAGGAGGCGCAAGACCAACAGCGTCATGGCACTTGCAGTGCCATACGCATGATAGGCCAAGACCAAGCTGGTGGATCTCGGGGCGCTCAAGACCAGCATGCACGCCAGCGTGCTGGCACGAGCAGGGCACGGTCGCCTGGACGGGATACTGCTCCTTCTAACATAGTTAGAAGTCCGAGCACGTCCCGCTCCTCGCGCCGTCCGCCACTGCCACCCACCACCCCAGCAGAAGCTTTGGCGCGAGCTCAACTTCTCCTAGATTACCCTCCGACGTCGGACAAGATCGACGAATGGAGGGCCACCATTCAGAGTCTCATCGGCTACGCCAACGGCGACACTCCACGGCGGCCGAGCGCGTCGCCGCCGCGGCAGGGTTGCCGGGCGCGAGCCGGTGGCGACGAAACGGGTGGAGGTGCAACTACCATGCAATCACCGCCCCTAAGGCCAAGATCGCCGACTCACCGGATCCACCTCGACAGCGACTCCACCGCATCGTCAGATCCACGAGCTCGTCGCGATCAGCGCCAAGTTCTTCATGATCGACAACAAGAAGATGCTCGAACTCGCATCGAGCGCCAAAGAGAAGCGCGACGTCAATCCGACAAGCGCACTAGGCCCTCTGTTGACATGCATGCGCCAGGGGAACCAGGCAATCTGCCGTACGCGGTAGGTTGCCCTGCGTTCACTCGTGAGCTGCGGCAAGTCCAGTGGCCCAGCACGAAGAACTTCAAGCCAGACGTACCGGAGAAGTACGACGGCAAGACGCATCCGTCGGAGTTCCTTAGCATTTACACCATTGCAGTGCAGGCTGCCGGGGGACGGGACGACAAGATCCTTGCCAACTACTTCCCGCTGGTGCTCAAGCCCAATGTCAGATCCTGGCTCATGCACTTGCCAGACAACTCCATATCCTCTTGGGCTGATCTGTGCCATTAGTTTGTCGGCGCCTTCACAGGCGGACACAAGCCTCATGGACAGGAGAGTGATCTTCATCTGCTCGCCCAGAAGGAAGGAGAACCCCTGCGCAAGTACATTCAGAGATTCAGCAGTGTGCAACACAACATCCCAGACGTCCACCCCGCCGCGGTGATCAGCGCGTTCCATCAGAATGTGCGAAACCGCAGGATGCGGGAGGAAATGGCGATGTGCAAGATCAGGGACGTCAGTGAGTTATATGCACTGGCCGACAAGTGTGCACGTGCTGAGGAAGGGAGGAGACTCCCCGGAGAGAATGTAGGAGCGGGAGGATCTGACAGTGAAGATGCTTCCCCGGCAAGGAAAAACTGGCGGCGGAACAACAGAAGGAGGAAAGGCAAAGAGGTGCTAGTTGTTGAGCAGTCCGGCAACGGTGGTGGCGCCAAGGAAGCCAAAGCTGGTGACTCCGGCAAGGAGGTTGCCACGGAGGTGGCGGTCGCCGACAAGCAGGACGGCACCAACAAGCAGTATTGCAAGATCCACCGCACCAAGGGCCATGATCTCAAGAACTGTAAGAAAGTCGAGCAGCTTGTTGAGCAACAGAAAGCTGAATACGAGCGGCGCGACAAGGAGAAGGCCCAGGAAGGTGCTGGGGGATCCGGCAAGAAACGTCCCGGCCGAGGAGGACGCCACGGTAAGGCCAAGCAGCGGCAAGGAGACAGACCTCCTCGCGGCCGCGACAAGGATGAAGACGACGACGACGATGAAGACATGGATGATGAGGAGACTGATGAGCAGGAGTTCCAGAAAGCCACAGAGGTCCTGTACGTTGACGGTGGTGCTTCTCTGCATACCTCGCACCGTCAGCTCAAGCAGTGGGTGTGGGAAGTTAATGCAGCAGAGCCACCCATCGAGTCACGCAAGCCTCTGAAATGGTCCATCACGCCTATCATCTTTGATATTGAGGACCACCCGGATCGCATAACTGCGGTCGGGTGCTTGCCGATGTTGGTTTCACCAACAATCCGCAACCTCAAGGTCACTAAGATGCTAGTTGACGGCGGGGCCGGCTTGAACCTGATCTCCTCCGCGGTGCTCCAGAAACTCCAGATCCCTGACGGCGAGCTCGAAGAGACCGGCACATTTCAAGGAATCAACCCAGGAAGGAGCAAGCCGAAGGGAAATATCACGTTGCCGGTAACATTTGGCAGCGAGCTGAACTTCAGTACTGAGAGGGTCACATTTGATGTTGCTGATTTTCCATTACCTTACAATGGAATCCTTGGCCGTCCGGCACTCGCCAAGTTCATGGCAGCCTCTCACTATGCGTACAACATACTGAAGATGCCAGGCCCGATAAGTGTCATCTCTGTCCCTGGCGACAAGAAGGATGCCCTTATCTGCGCCGACAAGATCTACCGGGAAGCAGCAGCCGCAGCAGAACGCAAGACACTTGCCGCTGAAGCTCCCGGGGGAAAAAAGAAGACCAAGTCCGGCAAGAGCTCTGATCCCACTCCGGTAAGCGCACCTCTTCGGAGTGCTGCGCTACCGTCAAGGACGCACCATCGAGCTCCACCGGCAAGTGTAAGAAGGCAATGGCAGCTCCACCTGAGACCAAGAAGGTGTCCGCCAAGGAGGACGGCACTGGTGGTACCTTCACCATCAGCGCCACCCTTGACCCCAAATAGGAAAGCGCGCTTGTTGCTTTCCTGCGGGCGAATGTCGACGTGTTTGCGTGGCAACCGTCTGATATCCCCGGTGTTCCCAGGAAAGTAATTGAGCACCACCTTGCCGTCTGTCCTCATGCGCGGCCCGTCAAGCAGAAAGTCAGGAAGCAGGCAGTGGAGCGCCAAGAATTCATCGTAGAAGAAATCAAGAAGTTGGAAGCAGCAGGCCTTGTCAGAGGAGTGCTCCATCCCACGTGGTTGGCCAATCCTGTTGTCGTGCGCAAGGCTAACGGGAAATGGAGGCTTTGTATTGACTTCACTGATGTTAATAAAGCTTGTCCCAAAGACCCATTTCCCTTGCCGCGCATTGACCAGATTGTTGACTCCACAGCCGGATGTGATTTGCTTTCATTTCTTAATGCATACTCAGGATATCATCAGATCTTCATGGCTGAAGAGGATGAAGAGAAAACCGCATTTATCACCCCGTGTGGCACATACTGCTTCGTACGGATGCCTTTCGGTTTGAAGAATGCTGGTTCAACATTCGCAAGGGTAGTCCACCACGCTTTTGAGCCGCAGATGCACAGAAATGTGGAAGCCTACATGGATGACATAGTGGTCAAGAGCAAGAACAGGGCGACCCTAATTCAAGATTTAGGCGAGACATTTGCAAATCTGCGCAAGATCAACCTCAAGCTTAACCCCGAGAAGTGCGTGTTTGGAGTTCCTTCCGGCAAGCTTCTCGGGTTCTTCGTGTCTCAGCGGGGAATTGAAGCCAATCCCGACAAGATCAAGGCCATTGAGTAGATCAAAGCACCAAAGCGCGTCAAGGATGTACGAAGGCTTGCCGGTTGCGTGGCTGCTCTCAGCAGGTTTATCTCTAGATCTGCTAAGCGCGCCCTGCCATTTTTCAAAATTTTGAAAAAGGCAGGTCCAATGAAATGGACTCCGGAGGCGGAGGCTGCGCTGCAGGACTTGAAGAGATACTTGTCCTCCACTCCAATACTTGTCGCACCTAAGCCACAAGAGAAGTTGCTGCTGTATATAGCGGCAACCAATCAAGTGGTTAGTGCTGCGTTAGTGGCAGAGAGGGAGGCAGATGATGAGCCAGCAACCACGGCAGGTGCATCCAGCGACAAGCAGGGGGCTTCGCCGACAAGCTCTGGTCCCGACAAAGATGGATCTGCGCAGGAGCATGATAAGATACAGAAGAGAATGGTGCAGCGTCCAGTTTACTTTGTCAGTTCCCTTCTACAGGGGGCTAGATCAACGTACTCTGGGGTGCAGAAGTTGCTTTTCGGCCTCCTCATGGCCTCGAGAAAGCTGCGCCATTACTTCCAAGCACATGAGATCACAGTCGTCACTCGCTTTCCACTGAAGAGGATACTGCAAAATCCAGAAGCGACAGGCAGGATTGTCGAGTGGGCACTGGAACTGTCAAGCTTTGGCCTCAAGTTTGAGAGCACTTCAACTATCCAAAGCAGAGCATTGGCAGAGTTCATAGCAGAGTGGACGCCAACCCCAGATGAAGAAATTCCAGAGACGAGCATCCCCGTCAAAGAGGCAAGCAAAGAGTGGATGATGTACTTTGATGGTGCTTTCTCGCTGCAAGGCGCCGGTGCGGGCGTGCTGCTTGTCGCACCCACCGGAGAGCACCTCAAGTACGTAGTCCAGATGCACTTTCCCAAGGAGCAAGCAACCAACAATACTGCAGAGTATGAAGGATTGCTTGCCGGTCTCAGGATCGCAGAAGACCTTGGGATCAAGAAGCTCATTGTCAGGGGTGACTCACAGCTTGTTGTCCGCCAAGTGAACAAGAACTACTAGAGTCCATTGATGGAAGCATATGTCGATGAAGTGAGGAAGCTAGAAGAGCACTTTGACGGCCTACAGATGGAGCATATCCCAAGAGTTCAGAATGACATTGTTGATGGCCTGTCAAAGTGCGCCGCACTAAAGTTGCCTGTGGAACCAGGGATCTTTGTGCTCAAGTTGACTCAACCATCTGTAACACCATCAACTGGACAAAGCAAGAAGAGGAAGTTGGTTTCTGGCGACTACTTTTCGGCAGAGCTCCCCGAAGCCGCCGCCAAGAAAGTCCCCAAGATCAACACCAAGGATGCTGAGGGGCAGTCTGCTTCGGCAAGTCTTATGATTTGTTCTGTTGAAGCAGACGCTCCCAACAAGTTTTGCTCCGGCAAGCTCGTCGGGGAACATCAATCTCAGGCAGGGCCGCAAGTCCTTGCCGTAGAAGCGGATGTTCCCGCAGCAGCAGATGTGCCTTTAGTCCTTGTTGTCGAGCCACAAGCTCCAGCATGGGCATAGCAGATTGTCCGTTTCCTTCAGACAGGATAACTTCCCGAAGAGCAAGAAGAAGCGGAAAGAGTAGCCCGGCAGTCAAGTATGTACCAGTTTGTCGATAGCATACTGTACAGAAGAAGACTCAATGGTGTGAAATTGAAGTGTATTTGCCGAGAAGATGGACAAAAGCTGTTGGCAGAGATACATGGAGGCATATGTGGCCACCACATAGGCGCAAGAGCACTTGCCGGCAAAGCTTTCCGACAAGGTTTCTTTTGGCCCACAACCCTCCAGGATGCAACTGCACAAGTAACCAAGTGTGAAGCGTGCCAGTTCCACTCCAAACAGATACACCAGCCAGCTCAAGCTCTCCAGACGATCCCTTTATCCTGGCCATTTTCGGTCTGGGGGCTCGATATCCTCGGCCCCTTCCCCCGAGTTGTCGGGGGCTTTGAGTACTTGTACGTCGCAATCGACAAGTTCACAAAGTGGCCGAAAGTGCAGCCAGTGAGGAAGGTGACAGCACAGTCAACAGTCAAGTTCTTCAGGTCAATTGTTTGCCATTTCGGGATCCCTAACAGGATCATCACCGACAACGGCACGCAATTTACGAGCCGCACCTTCATGCAGTACGTCCAAGACCTTGGCGCCAAGGTCTGTTTCGCTTCTGTTGCTCATCCGAGAAGCAATGGTCAAGCAGAGAGGGCAAATGCTGAAGTGCTGCGCGGGCTCAAGACCAGAACTTTCGACAGGCTGCACAAGTGTGGAAGAAACTGGATCGAGGAGCTGCCGGTGGTTCTTTGGTCGATCAGAACGACGCAAAATCGAGCCACTGGCCAGACACCTTTCGCTCTAGTCTATGGAGCAGAGGCAGTTCTCCCCACGGAACTCGTATACGGATCGCCTCGAGTGCTCGCTTATGATGAGCTTGAGCAAGAACAGCTGCGACAAGACGACGCGCTGCTCCTTGAGGAAGATCGTCTTCAGGCTACTGTACGAGCTGCTCGATACCCGCAAGCTTTGCGCCGCTACCATAGCCGCAAAGTTAAGGCCAGAAGCTTCAAGGAAGGCGACCTTGTTCTTCGGCGCGTTCAGTCCGCCAAGAATTCCAACAAGTTGACGCCGAAGTGGGAAGGCCCTTATCGGGTGAAACGAGTCACAAGGCCCAGCGCTGTCCGCCTTGAGACCGAAGATGGCTTTCCGGTGAGCAACTCCTTGAACATAGAACATCTTCGTAAGTTTTTCCTATAGGGCACGGTTGCCGGAACCCCGTTCCGGCAACCACCTTTTGTACAAGTCTTGCCGCTGTTGCATGTAATCCTTTGTACAAAGCCGGGCGCAGATCCCGTGCATAAATAGAACCTCATGTGCTCCGCACAACTTGTCCATTTCATGCATTAGTTTCTTTCTTGCATGCGTTATCTGACACTTTGTGCAGCACCTACATCCGGTAAGCAATAACGAGCCGAAGGGCTCCATATTATTATTTTCTCTTCTTTCTTCTTTTTTAACAAAGGAAAAGAAGGTTCCCTCGCACACATGTTTGCCGGGGGGAAGGAGAAGATTGTGGTATGGACCAGGCGTCGTTCAAGCAAAGTTTTGCCTTGCCGGGAAGCAAACGACAGAAAAGCTAAGTTGCCAAAAGTTTGAGCAATCAGTTTTTAAATTTTTGAGTTATCTTCCTCGAACGACCCTGCTTTGTATGGAAAACCTGTGCGCGGAGGAACCAACTCGTGTCTAGTTGCGCCCTTACTTTATTTCGAGTCCGCTCAACAACTTAAGTGTGCTGCATCTAGTCGCGACAAGGTTTCTTGTCGGAAGCAGCGCCGCCAGCAGGCTGCTGAAGTTCCGCACTCAGCGCTCGCGGCTCGGGTGCCTGCGCCGACAAGTTCCCTAGAAGCGTAGGGTAAAAACATACAAAGGAAGGAATCTAGTAGAGGAAATAACATAGCAATTGATAACAGAAATAAAGTTATATTACAAGATAACTTGCCGCAGCTCTAACAGAATGTTTTCATAACATGATTAGCAGCGACAAGGGAAAAGAAGAAATGGGCGGCCTAGTCTACGCGTCCGCCCTCGACCCTCTTGATCTCGCTCACCTTGTCCACAATGGGTGCGACAAGGGCCTTGAGTGCATCCCGATCGGCGTCTGGCGGCAAGGACTTGAGGACGTTGGTGAAGCTGAGGCCTGGATTGCGGAAGGCCACCTTCATCAGCACCTTCTGGAGAACCCCAGCGCAGATTTTGCGCGACTCGTCGGCCAGCTGCTTTGGGATCCTCTCCCGGAGCTGCTGGAGTGTCGTCGCCACGCCCTTGAAGAACAGGCTGAGCTTGGCGCTGGGTTGGAGATTCTCGTCGGAGGGATACCCAAAGTCCTCCATCCCCAGCTGCGCCAGCTCCTCGTTGATGACTGCGGCAGTATTCACCAGACCCTCGGTCCAGTGCTCCACAGTGTCTCTGAACGAGTTCTGGGTAACTGCAATGCTCTCTAGCAGCGCCGCGTCAGCCTTGACCTTCTCCGACAAGGTCTTCTCCCGCTCCTTGGCGGCCTCCAGCGTCTGTGTCAGCGTGGCCAGCTTCAGCTCCAGGTCCGCGTTGGAATTCTTGGCGGCGCTGAGCTCCTTGCCCCTCTCCGCGAGAAGACCTTGCAGCTCACCGTGGGCGGCAGCATCCTTCTCACGCTCACGCTTGAGCGCGGCAAGCTCCTCGCCGCTCTTCCCAATGTTGGCCTCCAGCTGCGCCACCTTCTCCTCCAGCTCCTTCTTGGCGGCCTCTGCGATCGCGGCAGCGTCCTTTGCTTCCTTGAGCGCTACGCCAAGTGCTTGCTCGCGCTAGGCGAGCTCCTCCTCATAGCTGTCGAGGTTGGCCTTCCGCTGCACCAGTTCACCTTCTCGCGCGGACTGCTTCTCGGCGGCCAGCCTTTGCTCCTCCTCAGCTTCGGCCTTCTCGAGAAGGAAGGTCGTGCGCTCTTCGTCGAGTCGCTCCCGCTCCTGTGCCAGGGACCGGAGAGCTTCTTGATTGTGGCCCCGGAGCTCCTCCGCGCGCTTCTCCATGTCAACTCCCGCCTTCATGACAAGCGCTTCCCGGGAAGCCAGCTTGGCTTGCCGGGCGCGGTAGAGTGTCAGCAGCTTCCGCAGCAGGTGCTCCTCCTCAGGCTCGCCACTACTGCTGCTGGGCACGTCGACCAACGACAGTCCAGCAGAGGCGAGCACCTCTTCGTCAAAAGTTTCCCCCTCGACCGGCGCCCTGGAGCTCGACGCCCAGGGTAGCTTGATGAAGATATCTTCGCCGGCCTTCAGGTAGGCGCCGGGCTGGGGCTCCTCGGAGCCCGGCCCCGCAGTAGCGGCAGAGGGATCGGCGGTCGGCGCAGCGCCTGGCGCTCCTGCGGCCTCAGGGTCGTCAGTGCGATCGCCCGACCCCTCGCCGCCCTCTGCGGCGGCAGCCTTGGCGGCCTCCTTGCCGGCGGCCTCATCAGCGCCGGTCCCTTCCTCGCCGGCGCGCTCTGTCTCCATTGGCTCAGCGGCAGGTGGGTCTGAAGAATGAAGAAGGGAGAAAAATTAACCAAAAATCCAAGAGAAGAAAATCAGAAGAAGAAGAACCCAAGGGGAAGTTTTTGGACAAGTGAATTACCTGCGCCAAGATCTGCAGTTGCGGTCTCGATCGCCGCAGGATCGACGGTGCTGCCCCTTGCCGGAGAGTTCTCCCTTGCCAGAGGGCGCTCCCTTACCGGGAAACCCTCCCTTGGCAGCGTAGTTGTCACATCCCTAGTTCTGGTATGACCTAGACTAGCTAGTCATTTGTGCATCATGTTTAAATTCCATTTAAATTTGAAATGAGGATTGGTGGAACCCTCAGAATCATTTTTGAAAATGACCCAAATAAAAATTTCTCCAAAAGGGTCCAAGAAAATGCTCATGTTGCTCTCTGAAAATATTGGACAGAGATAAAAATCAAACCAATATTTTTAAGAGCTCATAGGTATTTATTTTGGGCATTTGGAATTAAGGCATAAATATTTGCTTTGGATATATATTGTTATATATATAAAATATTGTCCAAAAATTATGCCATTTATAAAGGAGCTCTGGATTAATATAACTAGCTTCCATAAAAAAATGGCATAAGTAAATAAATTGATTTAGTATTATTACAAAATCAGAACAAATGTCAGAAAAATAGAAAAGAAAAACAAAACAGGGAAAAAACCTTACCTGGGCTTCTTACCTGGCGCCTCTGGCCCAGCAGGCCAGCCCAGCCCACCACCGCCGTCGTCCTCCTGGCGCCAGTCGGCCAGGCGCGTGCCCGACGCGCGCGCACGCCGCCGCGTCACGCTACCAGCCTCCCTGCCTGCCTGCCCTCTCCCCTCCTCGTCTGGATGCCCCGGGAGACGCCACGCCCCCCGTACCCTCTCACTCTCTCTCGTTCCTTCCCCCCCTCCTCTGCTCTCTCTCTCGCGTGCAACCGAGCGGAGCTCATCGCCGCCGTCCACCGTAGCCGTAGCCACCGCCTCCCCCTCGCCTCGCCGACACGCTTCCCAGCTCCGCCGCGACCCCTTCTCCCTCCTCACCGAGCAAAGCAACCCGGGCGAGCTCCGCTTCATCGCCATCGCCATCGTCTTCAAGCTTCGGCCGACGAGATCGCCGTCGTCGCTCCGGCTGCCCCAAGCCTTCCCCGAGCTCGCCGACGCCGCCGTTGGATTCGCTGTGAGCCCCGCCGTCGAACCCCCCCTTCTCCCCTGCCTCCCCTTGCCCCGCAGCCCGATCCCGCTCGCGCCCGAACTCCGGCCGCCGCCCAAGTGGTCGCCGCCGTCGATTTAGGCCGTCTCCGGTGAAACGGAGGGCACCAGTGGATGCGCGCGAGCCCCAGCTTCCCGCGCGTGCCCTCCGCTGCTCGATTGGGCGCCGGAGTGGCAATCCCGCGCCCTCCGCCGCGTTTGCTGCCGCCGGCGGCTAAACGCCAGCGTGTTAGCCCCAGTTGACCAGGGGGTTTGACCTCCCATGGCTCAATGACAAGTGGGTCCCGTCCCTGCTAATTCTAGTTTAGGATTAGTTTAAATTTAATTAACCTCTGTTATTTAACCATGACACTGTCAGGTGGACCCCACGTGTCAGATTTGACCTGGACAGCCGCGTTGACCTGCTGATGTAGTGATGACATCATGCTGACGCAGTTATTCTTTTTCTGGAATTATTTTTAAACAGGAAATTCCAGAAAATTAGCAAAACTTCAAAAATTCATAGAAATTCAACCGTAGCTCAGATTGAAATGATTTATATATGAAAAATTATCAGAAAAATGCAATCTATCCATTTGTACTAGTTTCATGCATGACAAACCAACTTATACATGCTGATTATGAGAAAACACATTATGGTATATATAAGAGCTTACTTTGGAGATGCCTTTGAGCTTATGGTTCAAATGGACTTCAAACCAAATGATTACTAGTTGCATTAGCTCAAACAACATCACATCTTCATGCCATGTTCATGCATCATATTGTCGCATATGTTTGTGTATTGATTGTTGGCACCGTTCCTTCTCGATAGGTCCTGCTCCGGAGACCGTTCTAGAGTACCTGTCTGTGAAGCAGTGCCTCCCTTGTTGATTTACCAGGCAAGCAAACCCCCTTGTTCATTTCGATAAAATCCTACTCTCTCGCTCCTGCTCTCAGTTATTGCATTAGGACAACAACGATTCATCTGCTACTTTGTGCTGCGGTAGTTGAACCCATTCCTCTGCATGACCTGTCATTGTCACAGTAAATAGTTGAAACCCACTAGCATGTGTAGGAGTTGATTGAAGCCATTCTTGTGTTCCTACCATGCTATGCCTGCTATTGCTTAGAGTTGTGTCAGGTCTGATTCATTGGGAATGAATTGGAGTGTTATGATATGTTCTGGTGCTGAGAGTTAAGTGTGTGAACACGATTTGGTAAAGGTAGTGGTGAGAGGCCATGTAGGAGTACATGGTGGGTTGTCTCACTGGAACCGTCCTTAAGCACTGAGTTCTATGTATGTTGTCCAATGACTCGATACTACCACACATTGAGTTCTGGTAACTCGACCCCTCTCGACTTATTAACCAACTTGATCTCTGTCCAGGAGTCGCAACTAGTTTCTGGTGTTTGTAGGTAGTGTTAGTAGTCTACCAAGTGGCACCCGGCCATGTGGGCTTAGGACAGACTAGGCACAAGTGGCACGGTGTACCAAGCGTAGATCCATCCGGCGAGGTGGGCTTGGGAACCCTGCACACATCGTTTGGGGCCGTGAGTGAAACCCCGGCCGGATCTCCTTGCGGATGGAACTCGAATAGGCGATAAACCTGGATTAGAGTCTTGTGTGGTTAGTCAGGTCGTGGCCGACACCCTCGCCAGGCTTCCGCTTGAAGGTTGCCGAGATACATGACGTGTATATGGCGGTAAGTGGCGAGAGCGTGTGTGAAGAAGTACACCCCTGTAGGGTTAACATGATCTATTCGAATAGACGGGTCCGCGGTTATGGACTTCTTGGATGCTTACATAGTACATAGACAACTTGAAGTGGATACTCTAAAAAGCTCAAGAAAAGTGTGAGTGCTATGGATGGCCTTCTCGTAGGGAGACGGGGATGAATCCATAGTAGTGTATTGTGTGGTGATTAGTGGACTCGTGTGCGCCATATCACCTCAAGAGTTTCTGGTAGTCGTAGAACAGGATAGCCACAGAGTCAAAGCTGGCTTGCTGCAACTAAACCCCACATTACCCTCTTGATACAAATGCATGTATGATAGGATCTGATGTAAGTCCTGCTGAGTACCTTTGTACTCATGTTGCTTTATCTATGTTTTTGCAGCGGAGACTTCGGTCTTACTAGTGTCTTGTGGACTTCGACGAGTAGCTTGTACCTCAGCTACGATCTTGATCGGACGTTGTAGATAGTCAGGCTTTCAGCCCTTTTCATTTTTAGATGTCTGTACTCAGACATGTAATGCTTCCGCTTGTTGCTTGATTGCTCTGAATGTTGGGTCATGTGACCCCTGTTTGTAATAATGCTACGATGGCTCTTCTGAGCCTTTATCTATATGAGTTGTTGAGTTATGCTGTGATGCCATGTTGTACAACACATACTTGCATGTTATGCGTACGTGTAATGTGTATTGCTATGTGTGGGATCTGACTATCTAGTTGTTTATCCTTAGTAGTCTCTCTTACCGGGAAATGTCTCCTAGTGCTTCCACTGAGCCCTGGTAGCTTGCTACTGCTCCGGAACACTTAGGCTGGCCGACATGTGTCCTTCTTCGTTCCTGTGTCTGTCCCTTCGGGGAAATGTCACGCGATGAATACCGGAGTCCTGTTAGCCCGCTACAGCCCGGTTCACTGGAGTCCTGTTAGCCCAGTGCTACAGCCTGGATTCACTCGCTGATGACCGACACGTTCGATGCTGGGTCATGGATGCCTGTCCCTGTAAGTTAGTGCCACTTTGGGTTTACGACTAGCCATGTCAGCCCGGGCTCCTTATCATATGGATGCTAGCGACACTGTCATATCCGTGTGCCAAAAGGCGCAAACGGTCCCGGGCAAAGGTAAGGCGACACCCGTGGGGATACCGTGCGTGAGGCCGCAAAGTGATATGAGGTGCTACATGCTAGATCGATGTGGCATTGAGTCGGGGTCCTGACAGCCTTGGTATCAGAGCCTGACTGCCTGTAGGATTACCAAGCCAAACCGGTCGAAGTTGAGTCTAGAAAATCTTTAGTTATGTAAGGGAATTGATTGTGGGTTGGAACGTAAGGCTCTCCTTATACCTCATGGTCTTCTGATCTGAGTCATCCTATCTTTCTACGGGGTTAAGGAACTAGGCTTTCTCTTCCGTCTATCAGGATCACGTGTTACTACTCCGTATTCCCATAGGATTGGTTGATCAGAGTCATACCCCAGTTTTGAGTATTTCCGGTGTAGTCTGTTTAGTATGATCTCAGAACCTTGAGTAATGTTGATGAGTATGTTACCACCCCATTTTTAGTAGGATGTCTCATTCTGAGCATTTTACTGCCGTTATGCTGCCGAAATTTCCCTAGGAGTTCGAGAGATACTAATTCCTTGTCCTACATTCTACAGTCCATAGTTAATGCTGATTCCGTCCTTGGTTCGTTTCTCAGGATGTCATCAGCTAAGCGAAGTTCCGTTGCTCGTAGCCAAAACCACGGAGATGGTAGGGATGAGGATCCTCCCGATCAGCCTTCATTGACAGAGTTCATGCTAGAGATGGAGAGGAACAAGCGTGAGTCTAACCGCTTGTTGGCATGTATCGAGGAGAACACCGCACATCAGTTCAAAGGATCTGCTACCATTCATGACTTCATTCGCTTGCACCCACCCACCTTTCATCATTCCATCGAGCCACTCGATGCAGATGACTGGCTCCGTAGCATCACCCATAAGCTGCGTTCCGCGAACGTAGCTGAAGATGACAAGGTCACTTATGCCACATATCACCTGGAAGGTCCTGCTAGTCTTTGGTGGCAGAACTATGAGGCTATGCTTCCAGCTGGCCAGACTCCCACCTGGAGGGATTTCGTTGAGGCTTTTCGCGAGCATCACATTCCTGAAGCCCTCATCGATCGCAAGAGAGAAGAGTTCTGTAGTTTCACCCAGGGTAAGATGGCTGTTGATGCCTATAGTAGAGAGTTTGAGAACCTCGCCCGTTATGCCACAGAAGAGGTGTCCACGGACGCCAAGAGGCAGGCTAGGTTCTAGAAGGGTCTCAACCCCAAGTTGCGTCGTGATCTCCACCTGCATCATTGTGATACATTCCAAGCCCTTGTGAACAAGGCCATTAATGCAGAGACAGCTCAACTCACTTACGAGGAGTCTCGTAAGCACACTCGTGATTTGGGATCTTCCTCCGGTTCTAGCTCTCAGAAGCGCTGGATTTGGGTTCCGAACTCCGCTCTTCCTTCCGAATATGTACTGAGGCCATCTTATGTGGCACCTCATCCATTTCAGTAGTATGCTCCACCCAGGTCTATTGGTGGACCGCCTTCCAATGGAGGTCCACATCCTACCTCCAAGATTTGTTACAAGTGCGGAGAGCCAGGCCACATTGCCCGTATTTGCACTCAGACCAGAGTTGCTCCACCCCAGCCCGAGAAGTCTATTGGCCATGGTAAGCCATCACGCAAGATGATCAGTGCCAAGTCAGCTCCCACTGAACATGGACGTGTGCATCACGTCTCAGCTAAAGCCGCTCATGATGATCCAGATGTCGTTCTTGGTACACTCCTTGTCAACTGTCATCCGGCATCGGTTTTGTTCGATACTGGAGCGTCTCATTCCTTCATTTCTGAAAGCTATGCCCGCTTGCGCGACATGTCATTTTGTGATATGCCCTCCCCACTACTTATTCAAACTCCTGGATCCAAATGGCAAACTTCTAGGATAAGTTATGGCAATGAAATCCTTGTTGACAGACTTGTATTCCTTGCTTCCTTGATATCTCTCAAGTCTTCGGATATTAACATCATCTTGGGTATGGACTGGATGACAGCTCATCATGCCAAGATTGATTGTTTCACCAGGTCTGTTCAGCTCACACACCCATCTGGCAAGATAGTCACTGTCTCCACTAGAGTTGCAAAGCGTCAGCTCTATTCCCTTAATGCCAGCCCTCTTCCAGACCTTGAAGATATTCCTGTAGTCCGTGACTTTCCGGATGTCTTTCCAGAGGAACTGCCAGGTGTTCCGCCTGACAGAGATGTAGAGTTCGTCATAGATCTTATCCCAGGAACTGCTCCAATCTCTAGGAGACCCTACAAGATGGCACCCTTAGAACTAGCCGAGCTTAAGAAACAACTTGATGAGTCCTTGCAAAAGGGTTTCATCCGTCCCAGTTCTTCTCCTTGGGCTTGCCCCGTCCTCTTCGTCAAGAAGAAGGATGGTACGGACCGGATGGTTGTAGATTATCGTCCCGTTAATTTGGTCACGATAAAGAACAAATATCCGCTCCCCAGGATCAACGATCTGTATGATCAGCTCGCTGGATCCTCAGTCTTCTCCAAGATGGATTTGAGGTTAGGATACCACCAAATTAAGATCAGAAACGGGGACATTCCCAAGACAGCTTTTGTCACTCGTTATGGCCAGTACGAGTACACCGTCATGTCCTTTGGCCTAACCAACGCCCCAGCCACATTCTCCCGCTTGATGAACTCGATCTTCATGGAGTACTTAGATAAGTTCGTCGTGGTTTACCTCGATGATATTCTTATTTACTCGAAGAACGAAGAAGAGCATGCCGAACATCTTAGACTTGTGTTAGAAAAACTCAGAGAGCACCGCCTTTATGCCAAGTTCTCCAAGTGTGAATTTTGGTTGCCAGAAGTGACCTACCTAGGCCACGTAATCTCTGGCAAGGGCATTGCTGTCAACCCCGAGAGAGTTAAAGCCGTTCTTGATTGGACTCCACCTGAAACAGTCAAACAAGTTAGGAGTTTCCTTGGTCTAGCCAGCTATTGTCGCCGCTTTGTTGAAAATTTCTCCAAAGTAGCCAAACCCCTCACGGAACTTCTCAAGAAAGATAAAAAGTTTGAGTGGTCCCCACAGTGTGAGTACAGTTTTCAGGAACTGAAAAGACGCCTGACTTCTGCTCCCATACTTGTGCCACCGGATTTCACTAAAGACTTTATTATCTACTGTGACGCCTCACGATAGGGACTAGGTTGCATTCTTATGCAGGATCGTCATGTGATTGCCTATGCATCTCGACAGTTGCATCCACATGAGGATAATTATCCTACACATGATCTAGAGCTTGCAGCCGTAGTCTATGCACTCAAGACCTGGCGACATTACCTCCTTGGTAAACGTTGCAAGATCTACACTGATCACCAGAGTCTCAAGTATATCTTCACCCAACCGGATCTGAACCTTAGGCAAAGACGTTGGTTGGAGTTGATCACAGATTATGATCTAGGGATTACCTACACCCCAGGCAAAGCCAATGTCATGGCTGATGCTCTAAGCCGTAAATCCTATTACAACAATCTCATGTTGCAGCAAGGCCAACCACTTCTCCATGAGGAATTCTGTAAGCTTAATCTTCACATAGCTCCTCACGGATTTCTTTCTACCTTGGTGGCAAAACCTACCCTTGTGGATCTTATCATAGAAGCCCAGAAGCATGATACGGGGATTACCCGGATCAAGAGAAACATTGCCAAGGGTATTGCTGGTAGTTTCTCTATAGATGATCGAGGTGTTGTTTTCTTTGGGAACCGCCTGGTGATCCCCAAGAAGCAACATCTTCGACAATTGATTCTCAAGGAGGCGCATGAATCTCCTCTCACGATTCATCCCGGTAGCACTAAGATGTATCAGGACCTACGCCAGAGGTTCTGGTGGACTAGGATGAAGAGAGAAATCGCTCAGTTTATTGCTAACTGTGACGTTTGTCGTCGCGTTAAGGCAGAGCATCAAAGGCCTGCTGGCACTCTTCAGCCTTTAGCTATTCCTGAGTGGAAATGGGATAAAGTTGGTATGGACTTCATCACCGGCTTTCCCAGGACCAAGAAAGGGAATAACGCTATCTTCGTAATCGTTGATCGACTTTCCAAAGTGGCTCACTTCCTTCCTGTTCGAGAGAGTATCACTGCTAGTCAGCTTGCTGACTTATACATTTCTCGAATAGTATCACTCCATGGTGTTCCACTGGAGATCAATTCAGACCGTGGCAGTCTTTTCACTTCTCATTTCTGGGAGAGTTTCCAAACTGCCATGGGAACCCATCTTTCCTTTAGTACTGCTTTCCACCCTCAGTCAAGTGGTCAGGTGGAAAGGGTCAACCAAATTCTCGAAGACATGCTTAGAGCTTGCGTTATCTCATTCGGTATGGATTGGGAGAAATGTCTTCCTTTTGTCGAGTTTGCTTATAACAATAGCTATCAATCCAGCCTCAAGAAAGCTCCTTTTGAGGTTCTCTATGGACGAAGATGTCGAACACCTTTGAACTGGTTAGAAACCGGTGAAAGACAATTCTTTGGACCGGACATGATCCAGGAGGCAGAAGAGCAAGTTCGCATCATTCATGAGAATTTGAAAACAGCCCAATCTCGTCAAAAGAGCCAGTATGATTGTCTTCATAAGGAAGTGGCTTATGAAATTGGCGACAAGGCTTACCTTCGGGTTACTCCTTTGAAGGGTACCCATCGTTTCGGTATCAAGGGCAAGTTGGCTCCTCGTTACATTGGTCCTTTTCGCATTCTCGCTAAACGAGGAGAGGTTGCCTACCAATTGGAACTACCCCCACATCTTTCTCGAGTTCATGATGTCTTCCACGTCTCTCAACTCAGGCGTTGCTTCTCGGATCCCATCCGCGGAGTGGACCACGAAACGCTTGATCTCCAAGATAACCTCACATACCGAGAGTACCCGGTTCGCATTCTTGATCAAGCAGAGCGTGTCACTCGACGTCAGAACATCAAGTTTCTCAAGGTTCAGTGGTCTCATCATTCCGAGAGAGAAGCTACTTGGGAGCGAGAAGATCGTCTTCGACTGGAGTATCCCGCTTTCTTTCCGTCGACCCCTGAATCTCGGGACGAGATTCTTTCAAGTGGGGGCGAGTTGTCACATCCCTAGTTCTGGTATGACCTAGACTAGCTAGTCATTTGTGCATCATGTTTATATTCCATTTAAATTTGAAATGAGGATTGGTGGAACCCTCAGAATCATTTTTGAAAATGACCCAAATAAAAATTTCTCCAAAAGGGTCCAAGAAAATGCTCATGTTGCTCTCTGAAAATATTGGACAAAGATAAAAATCAAACCAATATTTTTAAGAGCTCATAGGTATTTATTTTGGGCATTTGGAATTAAGGCATAAATATTTGCTTTGGATATATATTGTTATATATATATATAATATTGTCCAAAAATTATGCCATTTATAAAGGAGCTCTGGATTAATATACCTAGCTTCCATAAAAAATGGCATAAGTAAATAAATTGATTTAGTATTATTACTAAATCAGAACAAATGTCAGAAAAATAGAAAAGAAAAACAAAACAGGGAAAAAAGCTTACCTAGGCTTCTTACCTGGCGCCTCTGGCCCAGCAGGCCAGCCCAGCCCACCACCGCTGTCGTCCTCCTGGCGCCAGTCGGCCAGGCGCGTGCCCGACGCGCGCGCACGCCGCCGCGCCACGCCACCAGCCTCCCTGCCTGCCTGCCCTCTCCCCTCCTCGTCTGGATGCCCCGGGAGACGCCACGCCCCCCCCGTACCCTCTCACTCTCTCTCGTTCCTTCCCCCCCTCCTCTACTCTCTCTCTCGCGCGCAGCTGAGCGGAGCTCATCGCCGCCGTCCACCGTAGCCGTAGCCACCGCCTCCCCCTCGCCTCGCCGACACGCTTCCCAGCTCCGCCGCGACCCCTTCTCCCTCCTCACCGAGCAAAGCAACCCGGGCGAGCTCCGCTTCATCGCCATCGCCGTCGTCTTCAAACTTCGGCCGACGAGATCACCGTCGTCGCTCCGGCTGCCCCAAGCCTTCCCCGAGCTCGCCGACGACGCCGTTGGATTCGCTGTGAGCCCCGCCGTCGAACCCCCCCTTCTCCCCTGCCTCCCCTTGCCCCGCAGCCCGATCCCGCTCGCGCCCGAACTCCGGCCGCCGCCCAAGTGGTCGCCGCCGTCGATTTAGGCCGTCTCCGGTGAAATGGAGGGCACCAGTGGATGCGCGCGAGCCCCAGCTTCCCGCGCGTGCCCTCCGCTGCTCGATTGGGCGCCTGAGTGGCAATCCCGCGCCCTCCGCCGCATTTGTTGCCGCCGGCGGCTAAACGCCGTCGTGTTAGCCCCAGTTGACCAGGGGGTTTGACCTCCCCTGGCTCAATGACAAGTGGGGCCCGTCCCTGCTAATTCTAGTTTAGGATTAGTTTAAATTTAATTAACCTCTGTTATTTAACCATGACACTGTCAGGTGGACCCCACGTGTCAGATTTGACCTGGACAGCCGCGTTGACCCGCTGATGTAGTGATGACGTCATGCTGACGCAGTTATTCTTTTTTTGGAATTATTTTTAAACAGGAAATTCCAGAAAATTAGCAGAACTTCAAAAATTCATAGAAATTCAACCGTAGCTCAGATTGAAATGATTTATATATGAAAAATTATCAGAAAAATGCAATCTATCCATCTGTACTAGTTTCATGCATGACAAACCAACTTATACATGCTTAATATGAGAAAACACATTATGGTATATATAAGAGCTTACTTTGGAGATGCCTTTGAGCTTATGGTTCAAATGGACTTCGAACCAAATGATTACTAGTTGCATTAGCTCAAACAACATCACATCTTCATGCCATGTTCATGCATCATATTGTCGCATATGTTTGTGTATTGATTGTTGGCACCGTTCCTTCTCGATAGGTCCTGCTTCGGAGACCGTTCCAGAGTACCTGTCTGTGAAGCAGTGCCTCCCTTGTTGATTTACCAGGCAAGCAAACCCCCTTGTTCATTTCGATAAAATCCTACTCTCTCGCTCCTGCTCTCAGTTATTGCATTAGGACAACAACGATTCATCTGCTACTTTGTGCTGCGGTAGTTGAACCCATTCCTCTACATGACCTGTCATTGTCACAGTAAATAGTTGAAACCCACTAGCATGTGTAGGAGTTGACTGAAGCCATTGTTGTGCTCCTACCATGCTATGCCTGCTATTGCTTAGAGTTGTGTCAGGTCTGATTCATTGGGAATGAATTGGAGTGTTATGATATGTTCTGGTGCTGAGAGTTAAGTGTGTGAACACGATTTGGTAAAGGTAGCGGTGAGAGGCCATGTAGGAGTACATGGTGGGTTGTCTCACTGGAACCGTCCTTAAGCACTGAGTTCTATGTATGTTGTCCAATGACTCGATACTACCACACATTGGGTTCCGGTAACTCGACCCCTCTCGACTTATTAACCAACTTGATCTCTGTCCAGGAGTCGCAACTAGTTTCTGGTGTTTGTAGGTAGTGTTAGTAGTCTACCAAGTGGCACCCGGCCAGGTGGGCTTGGGACAGACTAGGCACAAGTGGCACGGTGTACCAAGCGTAGATCCATCCGGCGAGGTGGGCTTGGGAACCCTGCACACATCGTTTGGGGCCGTGAGTGAAACCCCGGCCGGATCTCCTTGCGGATGGAACCCGAATAGGCGATAAACCTGGATTAGAGTCTTGTGTGGTTAGTCAGGTCGTGGCCGACACCCTCGCCAGGCTTCCGCTTGAAGGTTGCATCTATATTATTTCTTTGAGAATCTTGCTCAATTCTCTTAGGGTGGCCTTCAGGATACAAAGGTTCTTGAGTCATTCTACCCGTTCTAGTAGCCACTCTAACAACATTATCATTATCTTTACTATTCAATTCATTGAGCAAATCATTTTGAGCTTTAAGTACTTGTTCTACTTGAGTGGTAACCATAGAAGCATGTTTACTAATAAGTTTAAGTTCACCTTTAACATTAGCCATATAATCACCCAAGTGTTCAAGCATATTTGAATTGTATTTCAATTGTCTACCAAAATAAGCATTAAAATCTTCTTGCTTAGCCATAAATTTATCAAACTCATCTAAGCATGGGCTAGCAAATTTAGTAAATGGGATTTCAGCTTTATCATATCTATAGAGAGAATTTACCTTTACTACCTGTGTGGGGTTATCAAGACCATGAGTTTCTTCAGTAGGTAATGGATGAAGATTATATGTTTCTTCAAAGAGCGGTAAATTAAGACCATGTATTTCTTCAATAGGAGGTAAATTCTTAACATCTTCAGCTTTAATACCTTTTTGTTTCATAGATTTATTTGCCTCTTGCATATCTTCAGGACTGAGAAATAGAATACCCCTCTTCTTCGGAGTTGGTTTAGGAATAGGCTCAAGAATTGGCTCCGGAGGTGTCCAATTATTTTCATTTGTCAACATATTATTCAATAGAATTTCAGCTTCATCCAGTGTTCTTGCCCTGAAAACAGAACCAGTACAACTATCCAGGTAATCTCTGGAGGCATCGGTTAGTCCATTATAAAAGATATCAAGTATTTCATTTTTCTTAATAGGATGATCAGGCAAAGCATTAAGTAATTGGAGAAGCCTCCATCAATCTTGTGGGAGACTCTCTTCTTCAATTTGCACAAAATTATATATATATCCCTTAAAGCAGCTTGTTTCTTATGAGCAGGGAAATATTTAGCAGAGAAGTAATAAATCATATCCTGGGGACTACACACACAACCAGGATCAAGAGAATTAAACCATATCTTAGCATCACCCTTTAATGAGAACGAAATATTTTAAGGATATAAAAGTAATGAGTTCTCTCATCTTTAGTGAACAGAGTGGCTATATCATTCAATTTAGTAAGATGTGCTACAACAGTTTCAGATTCATAACCATAAAAAGGATCAGATTCAACCAAAGTAATTATATCAGGATCAACAGAGAATTCATAATCCTTACCAGTAACACAAATAGGTGAAGTAGCAAAAGCAGTGCCAGGTTTCATTCTAGCATTTAGAGATTGCTTATTCCATTTAGCTAATAACCTTTTAAGTTCATAACTATCTTTGCAAGCTAAAATAGCTAAAGAAGCTTCTTGATCAAAAACATAACCCTCAGGAATAACAAGTGATTCTTCATCATCACTTTCATCAGTATTATCAGATTCAATATTTTCAATCTCTCTAGACCTAGCAATTTGTTCATCAAGAAAATCACTAAGTGGCACAGTAGTATCAGGCATAGAAGTAGTTTCATCATAAGTATCATGCATAGCAGAAGTGGCATCATCAATAACATGCGACATATCAGAACGAATAGCAGAAGCAGGTGTAGGTGTCGCAAGCTTACTCAAAACGGAAGGTGAATCAAGTGCAGAGCTAGATGGCAGTTCCTTACCTCCCCTCGTAGTTGAGGGATAGATATTGGTTTTTGGATCTCTCAAGTTCTTCATAATGATAAGCAGATATATATCCCAAGTGACTCAAAGAATAGAGCTATGCTCCCCGGCAACGGCGCCAGAAAATAGTCTTGATAACCCACAAGTATAGGGGATCACAACAGTTTTCGAGGATAGAGTATTCAACCCAAAATTTATTGATTCGACACAAGGGGAGCCAAAGAATATTCTCAAGTATTAGCAGCTGAGTTGTCAATTCAACCACACCTGGAAACTTAATATCTACAGCAAAGTGTTTAGTAGCAAGGTAATATGATAGTAGTGGTAACAGTAGCAAAAGGTAACACTAGTAAAAGTAATGTTTTTGGTATTTTGTAGTGATGATAGCAATAGCAAAGGAAAAGTAAATAAGCGAAGAACAATATATGGAAAGCTCGTAGGCAATGGATCGGTGATGGAGAATTATGCCGGATGCGGTTCATCATGTAACAATCATAACCTAGGGTGACACAGAACTAGCTCCAGTTCATTGATATAATGTAGGCATGTATTCCGAATATAGTCAACGTGCTTATGGAAAAGAACTTGCATGACATCTTTTGTCCTACCCTCCCGTGGCAGCGGGGTCCTTATGGAAACTAAGGGATATTAAGGCCTCCTTTTCATAGAGAACTGGACAAAGCATTAACACATAGTGAATACATGAACTCCTCAAACTACGGTCATCACCGGTAAGTATCCCGATTATTGTCACTTCGGGGTTAACGGATCATAACACATAATAGGTGACTATAGACTTGCAAGATAGGATCAAGAACACTCATATATTGATGAAAACATAATAGGTTCAGATCTGAAATCACGGCACTCGGGCCCTAGTGACAAGCATTAAGCATAGCAAAGTCATAGCAACATCAATCTCAGAACATAGTGGACACTAGGGATCAAACCCTAACAAAACTAACTCGATTACATGATAGATCCCATCCAACCCATCACCGTCCAGCAAGCCTACGATGGAATTACTCACGCACCGCGGTGAGCATCATGAAATTGGTGATGCAAGATGGTTGAAAATGACGATGGCGACGGATTCCCCTCTCCGAAGCCCCGAACGGACTCCAGATCAGCCCTCCCGAGAGGTTTTAGGGCTTGGCGGTGGCTCCGTATCGTAAAACACGATGGTTTCTTCTCTTTGATTTTTTTCTCCCCGAAACACAATATATAGAGTTGGAGTTGGAGTCGGAGAGGCAACAGGGGACCCACGAGGTAGGGGCGCGCCCTAGGGGGGCAGGCGCGCCCCCACCCTCGTGGATAGGTGGTGGGCCCCCTGGCCTTCATCTTTGGCAGGTATTTTTTATATTTTCCAAAAAGTGGTTCCGTGAAGTTTTAGGTCATTCCAAGAATGTTTGTTTCTGCACATAAATAACACCATGGTAATTCTGCTGAAAACAACGTCAGTCCGGGTTAGTTCCATTCAAATCATGCAAGTTAGAGTCCAAAACAAGGGAAAAAGCGTTTGGAAAAGTAGATATGACGGAGACGTATCAAGGTGTTGTGATCAACACTACTAGTTGGAATAGCTTTTACCCACTTAGTAACATAATCAACAACAACCAAAATATGAGTATACCCATTAGAGAGAGGAAAAGGTCCCATGTAATCAAATCCCCAAACATCAAATGGTTCAACAGCAAGTGAATAATTCATAGGCATTTCTTGACGCTTACCGGTATTACCTATTCTTTGACATTTATCATGAGATGAGACAAACTTACGAGCATCCTTGAAGAGAGTAGGCCAATAAAATCCAGATTGCAATACTGTGTGAGAAGTTCTGTCTCCTGCATGATGTCCT
Source organism: Triticum aestivum (assembly GCF_018294505.1). Taxonomy (NCBI): domain Eukaryota; kingdom Viridiplantae; phylum Streptophyta; class Magnoliopsida; order Poales; family Poaceae; genus Triticum; species Triticum aestivum. The sequence goes on from NC_057794.1 coordinate 306,478,432, forward strand.
CCATAGGATTCGGAGTGACATTTTCGTAGCATTTATCCTTGTTCATGCTCAGGTACACAACGCCTAATAATATCATCTACTCCTTCTTTATAAAGATGTGGGTCATCCCAAAAGTAATGTCTTAAATCATAGAAGAATTTTTTTCTTTTCTTGGTATGTAAAGCTAGGTGGTATATATTTAGCAACAATATAATTAGCATAGTCAGCATATCAAGGAGTTTTATGAGAAACATTTATTGCAGCTAATTTCTCATTAGGAAAAATATCATTAATAGGTTGTGGGTTGATGTCTACTATGCAACTTTATTCTTGTAGAAACGTGTTGGGCCTCCAAGCACAGAGTTTTGTAGGACAGTAGCAATTTTCCCTCAAGTGGATGACCTAAGGTTTATCAATCCGTGGGAGACGTAGGATGAAGATGGTCTCTCTCAAACAACCCTGCAACCAAATAAAAAAATCTCTTGTGTCCCCAACACACCAAATACAATGGTAAATTGTATAGGTGCACTAGTTCGGCAAAGAGATGGTGATACAAGTGTAATATGGATAGTAGATATTGATTTTTGTAATAGGAACAATAAAAAACAGCAAGGTAACAATTGATAAAACAGAGCACAAACGGTATTGCAATGCTTGAAAATGAGGCCTAGGGTCCTACCTTTGCTAGTGCAATCTCTCAACGGTGCTAATATAATTGGATAATATAACCATCCCTCAACGTGTGATGAAGAATCACTCCAAAGTTCCTATCTAGCGGAGAACATAAGAAGAAATTGTTTGTAGCTATTCTTTCCGATCGATCTATCCAAGAGATCGTACTAAAATAACACCAAATTATTCTTTCTGATGGATCTATCAAGAGTTCTTACTAAAATAACACTAAGTTATTCTTTCTGATCGATCTATCAAGAGTTCGTACCAAAATAACACCAAAGCAAATTCAGATTCATAATACTCAATCGAACACAAAGAACCTCAAAGAGTGCCCAAAGATTTCTATCGGAGAAACAAAAGACGAGAATGTGCATCAACCCCTATGCATAGATTACCCCAATGTCGCCTCGGGAATCCGTGAGCTGAGTGCAAAAACACATATCAAGTGAATAAATATGATACCCCATTGTCACCATGGGTATTCATAGCAAGACATACATCAAGTGTTCTCAAGTCCATAAAAGTATTCAGTTTGATAAAATGAAATCTCAAAGGGAAAACTCAATTCACAACAAGACAGAGAGGGGAAAACACCATATGATCCAACTACATTAACAAAGCCCGTGATACATCAAGGTCGTCACATCTCAAGAACACGAGAGAGAGAGATATTAAACATGTAGCTACTTGTACAAACCCTCAGCCCCGAGGGTGGACTACTCCCTCCTCATTGTGGTGGCCACCGGGATGATGAAGATGGCCACCGGTGATGATTCCCCCCTCCGGCAGGGTGCCGGAACGGGGTCTAGATTGGTTTCTTGTGGCTACAGAGGCTTGCAGTGGCGGAACTTCTGATCTAGGGTTACCCCAAGGGATTTTGGAATACTTGACGATTTATAGGGCGGAGAAGTGGTACGGGAGGCCACCGAGGTGGGCACAACCCACCTGGGCGCGCCTGCGCCCCTAGGGGCACCCTGGTGGGTTGTGCCCCCCTCAAGGCACCCCACAGGTGCTGCTCTGGCCCATTGGATGTCTCCTGGTCCATAAAAAATCCACAAAATTTTTTGCGGTGTTTGGACTCCATTTGATATTGATTTCCTGTGATGTAATAAACAAGCAAAAAAGAGCAACTGGCACTGGGCACTTGGTCAATAGGTTAGTCCCAAAAATGGTATAAAGTTGCTATAAAATGATTGAAAACATCCAAGAATGATAATATAACAGCATGAATACTTCATAAATTATAGATACGTTGGAGATGTATCAACATCCCCATGCTTAATTCCTACTCGTCCTCGAGTAGGTAAATGATAAAAGAAATAATTTTTGAAGTGTGAATGCTAGCAAAGTGCACAAGTTTGATCAATGACAATTTCAATCACTTTTCCTAGCATCATAACATCAATTATTTCCTATAAAACTTCTCATGTTAAAGTAGCAACCAATTCACATGTTAAGGTTCAAACAACGAATTCTCTTGAAACTCAACAACCTATGTTCTCAGTCACCAAGCAATTGTAATTCAACTTATTCAACAGAGTTTAAGTAAGAGCTCCACATACTCAACCATCATATAGTCTTCTATGATTGCTAACACTCACCGCATACACATGAGCAAAGCGTTTCAACCGGACACATAGAAAGATAGGGGCTTATAATTTCGCCTCCCAACGTATTCACCTCAAGGGTGATGTCAACAATAATAACTCATGCTACCCATATCCAACTGGATATATGTGCCTGGGTCTTTCCTCGCCACATGATGCTTGCCAAAAGAGAAAAATAAAAAGGAATAGATAGAAAAACTTTGACTCTTGCATGAAAGTAAATACATAAAAGTAAAAGGTAGGCCCTTCGCAAAGGGAAGTAGAGGTTGCCATGCGCTTTTTGTTTCTATGCTCAATCCCTTAGTGCAAAAGAACGTCACGTTATGTTGCCCTTATGATAGCAACCTTTATTATGAAGTTTGTTGCTTTTATTCTTTGCTATCACAAGTTCGTACAACGCTCAATTTTCTCTTACACTAAATGATCTAACACTTTTAGAAGCAATTTTTATTGCCTTATTGCACCGATGACAACTTACTTGAAGGATCTTGCTCAATCCTTAGGTAGGTATGGTGGACTCTTGAAAATAATATTTGGGTTTAAGGGTTTTTGGATGCACAAGTAGTATCTCTACTTGGTGCGGAATTTTTGGCTGGCAAAGATGGGGGGCAAGCACCACATGTTGAAGGATCTATGACAATATAACTTCTATGTGAATATGAACAAACATAAACCATTACGTTGTCTTCCTTGTCCAACCTCAACAATTTTGGCATATAATATTTTCATGGGGACTCAAAATCACGAAAGATTTCCAAGATAGTGTATTTGCATGTGAAAGTTCTCTTCCTTATGGTAATCATTCAGGAATTGCTTGTATGACCAATATTGTGATTGTCAAGCTTCAAAAGATTCACTTTCTAAACCCAATGTGAAGCTACTACTGGGCATGATATGAACATATAATTTCAACTTCGTGATATTCAATTCATTCAACAATTTACTCATAGGATATAAGTGAAGCACAAGAGCAAATGACAAGCTACTCCAAAAAGATATAAGTGAAGATCAAGCGAGTAGTTAAGTGAAGGGTAGCTATGAGGACTCTATTTTATTTAAAAACTTTCAGATCTAAGTATTTTATTAAAACATCAATCAAAAAAAATAAAATTAAATTCCAAGAATAGCACAACTCATGTGGAGAAGCAAAAACTTAGGCTCAACCGATACAAACCGATAATTGTTGATGAAGAAAGGTGGGATGCCTACCGGGGCATCCCCAAGCTTCGATGCTTGAGACTTCTTTAAATATTATCTTGGGGTGCCTTGAGCATCCCAAAGCTTTAACTTTTGTGTCTCCTTAATTCCTCTCATATCACGGTTTTCCTAAATCTCAAAACCTTCATCCACACAAAACTCAACAAGAACTCGTGAGATAAGTTAGTACAAATCAATGCAAAACCTTATCATTCTCTACTGTAGAGGATCACTAAAATTATTATTCAACATTGCATACTAAATGCCTCTGCATATTTAATACTCATATTCTCAAATAGAATCATTAAACAAGCAAACATATGCAAACAATGCAAACATAACAGCAATCTTCCAAAACAGTACAGTTTGTAAAGAATGCAAGAGTATCAATACTTCTTTAACTCCAAAATTTACAAAAATTTACCATGCTGTATAAAATTTATCAGATTTTGTTGTGCAAAAAGTTTCAACATTTTATCACATTCTGACTTTTCTCAGGAATTTTTCCAACAGCGATAAACTTTCTGTTTTGAAACAGCAACTCATATACTTGCAAGGTAAGCATGTTAATGGCTATCCTTGCCCATTTTATTGAAATAAAATATGCAAACCAATATTATAAATAACAGCAAGAAAATCAAAACAAAATAAAATGACGCTCCAAGAAAAACTCATATCATGTGATCAATAAAAATATAGCCCCAAGTAAGATTACCGATAATGTTGGAGACGAAAGAGGGGATGCCTTCCGGGGCATCCCCAGGCTTAGTTGCTTGGATCCTCCTTGGATATTAACCTGGGGTGCCTTGGGCATCCCCAAGCGTAGAGTCTAGTCACTCCTTATTCTCCTCATATCGACATCTCACCCAAAACTTGAAAACTTCAATCACACAATACTTAACGAAACTTCGTGAGATAGGTTAGTATGATAAAGAGCAAATCATTTCACTTTGGTACTGTCAAAGACAAGATTTATAATTGTTTCCACACAATTCCTACTGTAGCATGTCATTTCCATAGTTTATATTGAGCAATATAAGCCATAGAAACAAGAAAACAAGCAAACTATGCATTGAAAATAGAATCTGCCAAAAATAGAACAGTTTGTAGTAATTTGTATTCCAACCATACTTATGCTACTCCAAAAATTCTGAAAACTTAGGAAAACCTGGGAAATTTGTCTATTAATCTTCTTCAAAAAGAATCAGTATTTTATCACGTTTTCTGTTAAAAATGAGAATTCTTTTCCTAAGCGCAAAGTTTTCTATTTTTCAGCAAGATCAAATCAACTATCACCATAGACCATCCCAAAGGTCTTACTTGGCACTTTATTGAAACGAAAGCAATAAAACATGATTAGTAGAGTAGCCTAATCATGTGAACACACAAAAACAGTAGGTAAAAGTACTGGGTTATCTCCCAACAAACGCTTTTCTTTAATGCCTTTTAAGCTAGGCATGATGATTTCAATGATGCTCGCATAAAAGATAAGAATTGGAACACAAAGAGAGCATCATGAACCATAAGTTCCTCTCTCATAATAGTTTTAAGTAGTATCATGAATAGATTCATCAATATAACTATCACATAAAGCATTCTTTGCATGATATAAAAGCATAGAAAATTTATTACTCTCCATATAAGCAATTTTATTCTCATTCACAATGGTGGGAGAATCATATGAAACTCTAATACTATAAATTGTTTCCACATTAAAAGAGTGAAGTTCAAAAAAAGGTGATCATAACTATGACAAGTTTTATAAATATAATCGCCACTACTTTTTATAAGATAAGTATCATCACAATAATCATCATAAGTAGCAACTTTGTTCTCATCATAGATAGGAGGCATGCAGTTATCATAGCAAACTTGATTGTTCAAAGTAGGGGGACTAAAAAGATAGTCTTCATTAAACATAGCATCCCCAAGCTTGTGGCTTGGCATATCATTAGCATCATGAATATTCAAAGAATTCATACTAACAACATTGCAATCATGCTCATCATTGAAAGATTTTTTGTCAAACATTTTATAGAATTCTTCTTCTATCAATTGAGCACAATTTTCCTTTCCATCATTCTCACGAAAGACGTTATAAAGAAGAAGAATATGATGCAACCTCAATTCCATTTTTTTTGTAGTTTTCCTTTTATAAATGAAACTAGTCATAAAACAAGAAACTAAAAGATTCAATTGCAAGATCTAAAGATATACCTTCAAGCACTCACCTCTCCGGCAACGGCACCAGAAAAGAGCTTGATGTCTACTACGCAACTTTATTCTTGTAGACACGTGTTGGGCCTCCAAGCGCAGAGTTCTGTAGGAAAATAGCAACTTTACCTCAAGTCGATGACCTAACATTTATCAATCCGTGGGAGGCGTAGGATGAAGATGGTCTCTCTCAAACAACCCTGCAACCAAATGATAAAGTCTCTTGTGTCCCCAACACACCAAATACAATGGTAAATTGTATAGGTGCACTAGTTCGGCGAAGAGATGGTGATACAAGTGTAATATGGATAGTAGATATTGATTTTTGTAATAGGAACAATAAAAACAACAAGGTAGCAATTGATAAATCAGAGCACAAGCGATATTGCAACGCTTGAACATGAGGCCTAGGGTCCGCACTTCCGCTAGTGCAATCTCTCAATAGTGCTAATATAATTGGATCATATAACCATCCCTTAATGTGCGATGAAGAATCACTCCAAAGTTCCTATCTAGCGGAGAACATAATAAGAAATTGTTTGTAGCTATTCTTTCTGATCGATCTATCCAAGAGTTCGTACTAAAATAACACCAAGTTATTCTTTTTGATGGATCTATCAAGAGTTCGTACTAAAATAACACTAAGTTATTCTTTCCAATCGATCTATCAAGAGTTTGTACTAAAATAACACGAAAGAAAATTCAGATTCATAATACTCAATCCAACACAAAGAACCTCAAAGAGTGCCCCAAGATTTCTACCGGATAAACTAAAGATGAGAACGTGCATCAACCCCTATGCATAGATTACCCCAATGTCACCTCGGGAATCCGAGCGTTGAGTGCCAAAAAACACATCAAGTGAATCAATATGACACCCCATTGTCACCACGGGTATTCATAGCAAGACATACATCAAGTGCTCTCATGTCCATAAAAGTATTCAATTCGGTAAAATGAAATCTCAAAGGGAAAACTCAATTCACAACAAGATAGAGAGGGGAAAACACCATATGATCCGACTATATTAACAAATCCCGTGATACATCAAGATCATGACATCTCAAGAATGTAAGAGAGAGAGAGAGATTAAACACATAGATACTGGTACGAACCCTCAGCCTCGAGGGTGGACTACTCCCTCCTCATCATGGTGGCCGCCGGGATGATGAAGATGGCCACCGGTGATGATTCCCCCCTCCGACAGGGTGCCAGAATGGGGTCTAGATTGGTTTCTCATGGCTAATGAGGCTTGCAGTGGTGGAACTACCGATCTAGGGTTACCCCGAGGGTTTTTGGAATATTTGACGATTTATGGGGTGAAGAGGGGGTACGGGAGGGCACCGAGGTGGGCACAACCCACCTGGACACGCCTGGGCCCCCAGGCGCGCCTTGGTAGGTTGTGCCCCCCCCCCCTCGGGGTACCCCCAGGTGTTGCTTTGGCCCATTGGAAGTCTTCTGGTCCATAAAAAATCCACAAAAAGTTTCGCGGTGTTTGGACTCCGTTTGATATTGCTTTCCTGCGATGTAAAAAACAAGCAAAAAACAACAACTGGTACTGGGCACTGGGTCAATAGGTTAGTCCCAAAAAATGATATAAAGTTGCTATAAAATGATTGTAAAACATCCCAGATTGATAATATAACAGCATTAATACTTCATAAATTATAGATACGTTGGAGACGTATCGTGGGTCATCAAGATTATTTTCAAGCCTAGACAAGTTATCAGCTACGGGGTTCTCTGCTCCTTTTCTATGAGTGATATGCAAATCAAGTTATTGTAGCAAGAGAACCCACCTAATCAGTCTAGGTTTAGCATCTTTCTTTTCTAGAAGATATTTTATAGAAGCATGATCAGTGTGAACAATAACTCTAGAATCAACAATGTAAGATCTGAATTTATCACTAGCAAACACCACTACTAAGAATTCTTTTTTAGAAGTAGCATAATTTTTTTGAGCACTGTCTATAGTTTTACAAGCATAATGAACAACATTTAGTTTCTTATCAACTCTTTGTCCTAGAACAACACCAACAGCATAATCACTAGCATCACACATAATTTCAAAAGGCAAGTTCCAATCAGGTGGTTGAACAATAGGTGCAGAAATTAAGGCTTTATTGAGTGTTTTAAAGGCTTCTAAACAATCATGATAAAAACAAATGGAATATCCTTTTGCAAAAGATTTGTAAGAGCCCGAGAAATTTTAGAGAAGTCTTTGATAAATCTCCTATAGAAACCAGCATGACCAAGGAAACTACGAATACCTTTGATATCTTTAGGACATGGCATTTTCTCAATTGCATCAACCTTAGCTTTGTCCACCTCAATACCTCTTTCAGAAATTTTATGGCCCAAAACAATACCTTCATTAAACATAAAGTGGCACTTCTCCCAATTCAAGACAAGCTTTGTTTGCTCACATCTCTGCAAAACTTGATCAAGATTGCTCAAACAATCATCAAAAGACTTCCCATAAACAGAAAAATGATCCATGAAAACCTCAACAATCTTTTCACAAAAATAAGAGAATACAATAGCCATACATCTTTGAAAGGTAGTAGGTGCATTGCATAAACCGAAAGGCATATGTCTATAAGCATAAGTTCTGAAAGGACAAGTAAAAGTGGTCTTTTCTGGTCATTTTGAGAAACAGGTATTTGTGAAAAACTAGAATATCCATCAAGGAAGCAAAAATGTGTGTGCTTAGATAATCTTTCTATCATTTGACCAATAAAAGGCAGTGGGTAATGATCTTTTCTAGTTGCTTTATTTAGTTTTCTAAAACCAATTACCATTTTATAGCCTGTAACAATTCTTTGTGGAATAAGTTCATTCTTATTATTAGGAACAACAGTAATACCTCCTTTCTTAGGGACACAATGAACATGACTTACCAATCTACTATCAGCTATAGGATAGATTATACCTGCTTCCGGAAGTTTTAATATTTCCGTTCTTACCACTTCTTTCATTTTCGGGTTTAACCGACGTTGATGATCAACAACGGGTTTAGCATCAGATTCCATATTAATCTTGTGCTGACATAGAGTGGGACTAATGCCCTTTAAATCATTAATAGTATATCCAATAGCAGCTCGGTGCTTCCTTAGAACTTTCAATAATCTCTCTTCTTCATGTTCTGAAAGGTTAGCACTAATTATAACAAGATATATCTTCTTCTCATCAAGATAAGCATATTTCAAAGTGTCTGGCAATTGTTTTAATTCAAACACAGGATCACCTTTAGGTGGAGGAGGACCTCCTAGAGTTACAATAGGCTAATTGTGTTTAAGCAGAGGACGTTGTTCAAAGAAAATCTTATCTATTTCATTTCTTTCATGCATATGCATATCATTTTCATGGTCTAGCAAATATTGTTCTAAAGGATCAGTAGGACGTACATCAATAGAAGCAATACCAATAATTTCATCCTTACTAGGCAATTCTTTTTTATGAGCTTTTCTACTAAACTTGGAAAAATTAAATTCATGAGACTCATCACCAAAGATAACACCGATAGTTTGTTTCTCACAATCTATTTTAGCATTAACGGTGTTCAAGAAAGGTCTACCAAAGATAATGGGACAAAAATCATCTTGTGGGGATCCAAGAACAAGAAAATCAGTAGGGTATTTTTTCCCACACAAGAGTTCAACATCTCTGACAATCCCAAGTGGTGTGATGGTGTCTCTATTAGCAAGTTTAATAGTAACATCTATGTCTTCTATTTCAGCAGGTGCTATGTCATTAATAATTTCTTGATTTAAGGTAAAAGGAATAGCACTCATGCTAGCACCTACGTCACATAAACCATGATAACAGTGATCTCCTATCTTGACTGAGACAACATGCATGTCAACAACAGATCTATGTTTATCTTTTTCATCGGGTTTGGCAATTCTAGTAGCTTCATCACAGAAGTAGATAACATGGCCATCTAAATTTTCAACCAGGAGATCCTTAACCATAGCAACACTCGATTCTACCTTGATTTGTTCAGCTGGTTTAGGTGCTCTAATATAACTTTTATTGATCACAATTGAGACTTTAGCATGTTCCTTTATCCTAACAGGGAAAGGTGGTTTTTCAATATAAGGAGTAGGAACAACTGGATCAACATTATAGATAATAATTTCATATTTAGCTATTACTGGTTCTTTAATTTCTTCTTTAATAGGTGGGTTATATTTAAACCACTTCTCTTTAGGGAGATCGACATGAGTAGCAAAAGATTCACAAAAGGAGGCTACTATCTCAGAGTCAAGTCCATATTTAGTGCTAAACTTTTGAAAAGCATCGCTATTCATAAAAGATTAACACAATCAAACTTAAGCTTAATACCTGACTCTTTACCTTCGCCGAGTTCCCAATCTTCAGAGTTGCGTTGCTTTCCAAAAGATCCCACCAGAATTCAATAGTCTTTTTCATAAAGGAACTAGTACAAGAAGTATCAAGCATGGATCGATCATCATGAGAAAGCCGAGCATAAAATTTTTGAATGATAATTTCCTTCGAGAGATCATGTTTGGGGAATGAATATAACACTTACTTAAGCCTCCCCCAAGCTAGAGTGATACTTTCTCCTTCACGAGGCCAAAAATTATATATATAATTCCGATCACGATGAACTAGATGCATAGGATATATTTTTTGATGGAACTCCAATTTCAATCGATTCCAATTCCAAGATCCAATATCATCGCATATCCTATACCATGCCAATGATTTTCCCTTCAAAGATAAAGGGAAAACCTTCTTATTAACTTCATTTTCGGGTAAACCTACAAGTTTAAACAATCCACAAATTTCTTCCACATATATCAAGTGCATATTTGGAAGTTCGGTTCCATCTCCTGCATAAGGATTAGCTATTAGTTGTTGTATCATACCTGAAGGAATTTCATATTCAATATTTTTAGTAGGTGCAGTAGGTTGAGGGGTGACTAATTGTGGTTCCAGTCGAGGTGAACATACCCCGAACAAACCCCTCAAAGGATTGTTTTCCATAGTAACAAGTGACAGTAAATTTCAGCATGTAGTAATAATTTTTCCTTATCAAGAGCGCTTCAGTCCCCGGCAATGGTGCCAGAAAAGAGCCTTGATGACCCACAAGTATAGGGTATCGATCGTAGTCCTTTAGATAAGTAAGAATGTCAAACCCAACAAGGAGCGGAAGGAAATGACAAGTGGTTTTCGGCAAGGTAATGTCTGCAAGCACTGAAATTGTAAGTAATGAGTAGTTTGATAGCAAGATAATTTGTAACGAGCAAGTAACGATAATAGTAACAAAAGTGCAGCAAGGTAGACCAATCCTTTTGAGGCAAAGTACAGGCCAACACTGTCTCTTATGATAAGCAAAGTGTTCTTGAGGGTACACGGGAATTTCATCTAGTCAGTCTCATCATGTTGGTTTGATTTGTGTTCGCGACTTTGATAATTTGATATGTGGGTGGATCGGTGCTTAGGTGCTGTTCTTACTTGAACAAACCTCCTAATTATGATTAACCCTCTCGCTAGCATCCGCAACTACGAGAAAAGTATTAAGAATAAATTCTAACCATAGCATTAAACTTTTGGATCCAATCGGTCTCTTACGGAATAGTGCATAAACTAGGGTTTAAGCTTCTATCATTCTCGCAACCCATCATCTAATAACTACTCCACAATGCATTCCCTTAGACCCAAATATGGTGAAGTGTCATGTAGTCGACGTTCACATGACACCACTAATAAGGGAATCACAACATACATACCATCAAAATATCAAACACATATAACATTCACATGATTACTTGCAACAAGATTTCTCCCGTGACCTTAAGAACAAAAGTAACTACTGACAAATGATAATCATGCTCAAGATCAGAGGGTTATTAAATAGCATATTGGATCTGAACATATAATCTTCCACCAAATAAACCATATAGTAGTCAACTACAAGAGGTAATCAACACTACTAGTCACCCACAAGTACCAATCTGTAGTTCTTGTACAAAGATTGAACACAAGAGATAAACTAGGGTTTGAGAGGAGATGGTGTTGATGGAGATTGCCCTCCCCAATATGGGAGAGTTGTTGGTGATGACGATGATGATGATTTCCCCCTCCGGGAGGGAAGTTCCCCCGACAGAATCGCTCCGCCGGAGGGCAAAAGTGCTCCTGCCCAAGTTCCACCTCGAGACGGCGACGCTTCATCCCAAAAGTCCTCCCTTTATTTTTTCTAGGTAAAAATGACTTATATACCATAAGATGGGCACCAGAGGTGGGCTGGGCTAAGCACAAGCCACCAGGGCGCGCCTGGGGGGCCAGGTGCGCCCTGGTGTCTTGTGCTCACCAGGTGGCCCCCCTCCGGTGGTTATTTGCCCCAGTATTTCTTATTTATTCCATAAATATTCCCCGTGGAGTTTCAGCCCATTTGGAGTTGTGCAGAATAGGTAGCCTGACGTAGCTTTTTCAGGTCCAGATTTCTAGCTGCCGGAATTCTCCTTCTTTGTGTGAACCTTGCATATTATGAGAGAAAAGGCATTAGAATTACTCCAAAAAGCATTATTATGCATAAAAACATTATGAATAACAGTAGGTACACATGATGCAAAATGGACGTATCACATACCCTCTGCATCAAGTCATCATCTATAGATTGCATCTTAGCATCGGAGCCTTCTGAGGCAAACTAGCCAGAGCAAGAGCCGCCAGAACACACCTTCTGGCTTTATCCCACAACTTTGCCATTACGAACTGCCAGCAGCAATTATTGACAAACCCTCAAAGATTCGTCAGTGTCCACCACAATCTGCAGCTTGTGCGGCTACACCCTCTCGATCCCCTATCTACAAATCCTAGATCCCACTAATGGAGGGGATTGCGAAATGAATAATGATGGAGGCACCGTCAGTTCACTTACCATTCCATGATTCCAATATCACGCATCCCATGGTGACCGAAGCGAGCAGATGCTTCCTTTTCTGCCGCCCATAACTGACGAGTCAATCAAGGGATCCCCCATCTGTCTCTCTGCATCCCTCATGCTGCCAGGGCAAAAATGACAAAATTGACTTAAGGACGAAAATGATTCACAAACTGAACTGCTCTTAAAAAAATCGCTCAACTGATCCTTTCATGTAGCGCTCGACAGCCAGGCACCACACTCCACTATGAAGCGCCTAGCTCTCAGGCGCTGCACGTCTGGCCAGCGTGGCACAATTGCGCCCCGCATCAAGCAGTGCGGCGCCTTGGAGCTAGGCGCTACACTAGGCATTAGACTGTGACTTTGTAACGGCCGCACTCTATCCCTCCCCCCACCCCACCGCATTTGTTCTAGTTACAGAATAGACGCGGCGGAGGCGGCTTCCTCCTCTCCCCCTCTCAATCCCCTCTCCCAAAATCTTTAGATCTGACGATTTGTTGCGTGGATTTCTTCACCAATCCATCATAGAGGTATTCTCCTCTGATCCCCTTCTTTCTATTCAGAAAAATGTTAAGTATTTTTCAGATTTGTGGAACCCTTATTTGGTTGGATTAGAAATTTTCATGTAAATTTTGAAATAGATTTGTGGGATCTAGGATATGTAGATGATATGTAATCATTTGGTAATCCTAGTTTATTTGATTTGCATTGACAATATATGCTTCCATAGTGAAAACCTTGCCATCGACCTTCTTGCCTCGGCACATGTGACTTTGTACACAACTCACTATGTGCCAAGTGGGTCCTCCTTCCATGGTCTTGCACGCACAATCCATGGGCGTCGCGGCTCCTCACATGCAACTGTGCAATGCACATTGACGTCTGAGTTGACCACCTTGCGTTGACGATAATGCATAACCGAGTAGTCATCGAGACACATCTTCAATTCCAAGAAGGTTTCAAACTTAGACCTGGGAGAAATCCCACTCTTGCCGTGCTCCCAATCCCGGTGAGAAGCTAGCCTAACTCCAAGAAATATACCTTTTCCACCATCTACCACAGCTTCATCTACGAGACTAACATCCTTGAAGAATGGTGTCTGATGATCCTGCCGGAATACCTTCTCGAAAGCTTCGGCCTCCTTCACCGCGAACCCCCTCCTCATCAACTTCTTCATTGGGACCTTCATCATCCGACTCTAATGCATAGCCATGGGAATAAGGGATGGAAGGGTCCACTATCTCTTACACATAATATTTGTCGGGATCACCCACATTGTTGTCATGGGGATCAACTTCATTGTCATTGTCCTCATATTCAACATTCTCCTCTTGCAAAGCTTCTTTTGGTTCTTTGACATACGGTTCAATGTTGGCCTCACTTGTTGAGTCAAAGGAGGTTCACTCATTTCATCTTGGTTCATGGGTGGAGGGCTACTAGCAACCAATGGGGAGGCGTTCCGGTTCATGTCCAAATGCAAACTAGACTCAATCTTCTTCATAGCAAATAACTCAAGAGCCTTTTCTAGTGATTCAACCACCATCTCCATGTATGCAACTCAACGTTTCTCAGAGTTCACACGCATGGTCTTCCAACGGATGTGCATTTCAAAACTCACATTATGCCTTCCCTCAAACTCAACGATATCACTTAGGTCCATCCAATTCAAATCTTTACCCACTTGTTCCAAGACCTAGGCATATCTAGGATAATTCTCAAACGCCATGTCAAGCTCATCTGGCTCCGGTTCAATATTGCCTTTCAGAAAGGCGCCTTTGTCCACACGATGAACATACACACATGTTCTTTCCATCCCTATAATAATTAAAACAACACAACATAACATATCTTCCATAAGTACTCATCCAAAGATTAACACAAAATACAAAGCCCTAACATGGATATCAAACAATAACCCTAACCCCCACTTAACAATGACCATAAGCACAACCCTAACATGCTAACAACCCTAACCCTAGCCCGAACATAACAACACCCCATAACCCTAACCCTAACATACTAAGAAGCCTAATCCTAGCAAATTGGCAAACAAACATCTCATATCTCCATACAAATTTCAAGATCCATAAAAAACTAGGGTTTCCCCAAACTAGCAACAAATGAGAAAATGTGGGCATTTTTTGGATGAAAACGAGGGGATCAGAGGAGGTTACCTTGAGGGAGGGATTGGGTTCAAAATCCACGAAGAAAATCTTTAGATTTGGAAGATTTGGAGAAGGATTTGAGAGGGGGAGAGGGGAAATCATGGGTGGGGTGGGGGTTGGGGTGTGTGGGGGTGGGGGAGGGGACCAGCCTACCAACTACTAACAAAATGTGCAATGCCTGAGAGCTAGGCACTGCACATTACATGTGTGGCACCTAGCTCCAAGGCATTGCACTACTCGGTGCGGGGCCTAACTATGCCATGCTAGCCAGACATGCAGCGCCTGAGAGCTAGACGCTGCACAGTGGAGTGTGGCGCCTGGGTGTCGAGCGCTACATGAAAAGGTCAGCTGAGCAATTTTTTTAAAGCAGTTCAGTTTGTGAATACTTTTCTTCCTCAAGTCAATTTTGTTGTTTTTTCATTGCCTCGTGGTGGACTCCGCTTCTGCTCTCACCTCCTTCTTTTGCCCCCGTGAACCTTTCCGTGGGTCAGTGATTGCCGACAATCTACCCTGTGTAGTTAATCTACCACTCGGGTTTTACCATCCGGCCAGAACACGACAGAGGCAAAGACGACCTCCGTGCCGTTTGCTAAGAAAAAGGCCATGTAATCCCCTTGGTACCGTTCCAATTAGTTTTCCTTATTAATAATACATGATTCGTACATCATGCAACAATAACATAGGCTTTGTATATCAGGTTTGTGGCACATGTATATATTTGCTAGATTCCTAATAGCTTCCCTGAAGGCCCTCCTCTCACTATATTTTATACCAAGGTCGCAAGCCGAAGGTGGATGCAATTATCTGCATGAGCCCTAGTTTCTTGATGTTGCACTAATGACTGATCATGCAATGAGCACATGGCTTCATAATGAGGTAATCCATGTTGAATTTGTTTGATAAAGAGAATAACATTTATAGTTCATTAATATATTACAAGAGCAGACATCAGTTGTGAAAGAAAGATAGAAAGTGTTTTGTCCAAAAAAGGAGAAGTGTACATGGTATGTGCAGGTACTCTGTTTGCACCGATAAACTATATTAACTATTCATGCTACTAAAATTGGATTTTGGTTTGCTGTGAGAATATGCTAAACGGTTCTGAATGATTCTAATTTTATGATGCATGCATATTTTAAAGGTTGTTGTTGACATTCACATTGAGAGTGTTGCTCTTCGCTCTGGTAAATGATCGAGTTGGTACTGAATCTACAACAAAACACTTGAAAGTTAACTATTGAAGGTGATGTTCTTTCTTCACAGTTATCATTAGGGCCTTATATATGCAAGACTTGATTTTCGACGGTATGCCAACATGTTCAAACCAGTGTTCAGAGTTTGAACAACTTCCTCTCCTTTCTTCGTTCCACAAGCTAGGTCACACAATGTTTGTAAATAACAATATTCTGTTTTGTAGTGGAAGATCAAAAGGTGATGTTCGGGACATTCAACCCTTAGTAGGAGCCTTACACTTACAAAGTTGTAGACGATATCACCTGAAGTGGTATCTTCGCAAGGGGTTTCTGTTATGCTAAATAAGGGTAATAAGGCCACCCCCAAAGATGTAAAAATAATTGCTCAATGGTGTGTAGTTATGTTGTTCTACTAAATTTATGGTATGTGTGGATTTTCTTTGCAGATTTTAGATGATGATGGGAATGTTTACCAGGACATGAGGTACTACTTTGAGGCCTGGATAGACTCAGAAGCGTTGTCACACATTAAGGTAACTGAATATGGATTTGGTTGGATGGTTTGTGTTGCTGCAGTTTATTTAGATTGATTTTGGACACTGATTATTATTTTACCCTTTTTCAATACTAAATTTTTTTTGAACAACAATATCAACATCTTGGGGGTTGCATTAGACTTCTAAAATTAACTCGCTCATTCATGTTGTTTTATGCAGATCTTTGTATTGTCATGTCGACAAGGTATTTGATGAAAACTCAAAAGGGCTACAAGTGAAGCGAGCCAATGTAATCTTTATAATGTAGTCAAGGATAATCCACCTCCCCCATGTTGTTTCTTCATAGTTTTTTTTGACATTTAGTTTTGAATCTCTGGTTTAAATACTATTGTTGATCATGTAAGAAAGCTACTACTCCATCCCATAATGCAAGACGTTTTTAACACTAGTGTAGTGTCAAAATCGTCTTACATTATGGGACAGAGGGAGTACTATTTATTTTAGTTGCGCAATTTCTGCAACCATACATGTTACTTAATAAAATGTTAGAGATGCCCTTTCTCGTTTTCAAGTTGTTTTATTCATATAAAGTTAGTAAGGAAACCCTTCATAGCAGAGCCTTTGGAATTTTAGGCCAAGTAAGCCTATTTCAGTCTTAATGCTTGAGCCCTAAGATCATTTTATTCTCTGAGCTCCTTCCAAGCCAAGTGGCACCTTAGGACATCAGGAATTCAGTGATATATTATGACATATGTTCTGGATTATACTTGCATTTTACACCCCCCTTATTTCATTTGTCATCATCCTTACTGAATACAATGCTTAATCCTTAACTAATTGCCATACAAAATTGAGAGGTGAGGTCAAGGATAAGAAAACATGTATCTGTGCCATGGTTAAGACTGCAGAATGTCACTCGAGATTGTACAAAACCATAAAAGCAAAGCCAATCTAGGCAACATCAAAGAAGCAAACTAACACACGTTCAAGTAATCAGTTGGCAAGAGGCCTCATGTATGTGTGTGTTTCCCATGTAACAAGCATTCATGGTTATATACAAATTTGTATTGTTTATCTAATAATTTCTTGGCTCTAATTCCCTCAGCAACACGCGGGGTATCATCTAGTAAATATAATGCTTGGATCATCAGATGACTAATCATAAGGAAATGTTCATTTTGCTGAATATTACCCAACATTTATCTGCACTTTCTGTTAACCTCTTTGTTCAAAAATTGATTGACAATACCTCCCACTTGATCCCGGCCTGCGCACCTTTCATGGTCCGCCTCTCCTGGAGGCGATTGTGATGGGGGATTGGGAGAAGTTATAGGAGACCCCTAGGTTGCATTTTTGTGGCACGCTGCGCACTAGGAGGTGTGTTGGGGATATAACTATTGGGTTAACCCGCCCAGGAGGGGCCGGGTTAAGTCCTTGGCGGTCCATCAAGAGAAAGCCCATGAAGATGCTTAAGACGGTAGCTCATTATGTAGACTCATCAAGGGCCTGGAGCCCAAAGGTGACTTAAGGCCCAAGCAAGTGTAAACTGCCATATATGTGTAACTTGTATTATAAGGCATGTGCAGTTAGTCACCGAGCCGGACACGTTGTTTATGAGCCGGCCGGGACTCTGTAAGCCGCCGACTGTCGACCTGTGTATATAAAGGGACGATCTGGCGGTGACTTAGGACAAGAAACAACAGATTGAAACCTAGGTTAAGCGTATTCGCTCCCTGGTAATCGAAACATAAGCAATACCACCTCAAGCTAGATTAGGCCTTTACCTTCACCACAAGGGGCCGAACAAGTATAAACTCCTTGTGTCCTTTGTCCCGTTTAACCCCTTTAATCTAACCCTGTTGCGATGGCTCCACGACTAAGTCCTTTTGCTAGGACATCTGCCGTAAAATTCCACAACAATTGGTGCCCGTCATGGGGCCAGCGCATGGTGGTTTCGAGTTCTTACAGGGCAGCTTCGAAGGGATCAAGGGATACGATGTGGGCCGGATGACCAAGAGTCGTCGTGGCAAGCTCTACATCGACGACGCAGGCTGGGGCCCCGAGGTCGGCTTAATCAAGTATGGGTACCAGGTCCCCTTCGATGGAATCCACATCTTCATCGGCAAGATCGGCGAACCAGGCCCTGAGCTGGACATCTGCACTAATGTCATTGAGACGGCTCAGCATGCATGACCCGCCCGGGTTCAACTGGTCGTGAAGCGCACCATCGTTGGATTCATCCATGGGGCGGAATTTGAGGAAGGATCTATGTCTGGTCGTGAGACGGCCATCTATTCTGATGGTGAGTCATCCACGGGCGAGACTACTTCGTTGTATCAACTGCAACATGGCAGGCTTGGGGGCTATTCCGATGGCGATAGTATTCCGGACCCCTGTGAGCCACCGAACCGGGTCACAATTTTCATGGCCGGTACACAGCCAGGGCAGAATTCTATGATTGCGGCAGCAATGATTTTCGGGTTAGCAACGACAATGACGGCCAGGGCGGGAGGCCCTGTGCGCCCGTCGGCTCAGGTCTTGTCTGACTTATTGGACAATTTGACAACATTGTTAACAGCAGAGGTTAACCCGACAGATCAAGATCAGCATAGCATGAAAGTTGCAAAACTGCGAGATCAGATAGCTCAAGCCAAGGAGGATCTGGCGGCTGAGACGCAAGGATGACAGCGGAACGAGCTGCTCTAGATGTTTAGGCACAACGAGTTTAGGCAGAGTCTTTTCGGCTCATGTTGGATCAGAACGCCTCAAACGAGGTGATGAGAAGGAGGCACTGGAGTCGTCTGCCTACGACTTACGAGGCAAGGAACCTCTTCAACACACCTGGTGCAGGGACCAGTGACCCACCAGAAGTAAACCGGGAGATAACCACGCTTGGAGCTGGAGCGCCGGTTCAGCCACGCGTGACAGATCCGCTTCGTCTGAATAATATCCCACCGCAATATGTGCCGAAGCCGCTGGGTCATTATTCTAACCCTTTGGATAATATGATCGCTCCGGCGTCGCGATTGGCGGCTCTCCCGGTGGAAGGCGAGTCTCCAGCTGCGATTGAAACGCGTAGGGCTAGGGAGCTTCTTCAGACTGCATTGGTATAGTGGGAGGCTTATTCTTACAGTCATGAGAGGATTCACTCAACCCCTCGCCCAAGCCGGAGTTATAGCAGACACATCGATTCACCGGTCGTTTCAAGCAGTGAGAGACACTGTAACCCGCCCCATGGACATGATCTGGCGCGCAGTGGTGCTAATGCTTAGGATTTGGTGGATCAGTGCAGAGCGCGCTGGGAAGCTGAGCTGGCGGCTCAGCAAGGGGCTCATCAACATTCTCCAATTTATCCAACAACTTCGGTGGAGATGGGGGTAACCTCCAGAACCTTCGGAGTGCCATGTTTAGTGCCGGCTTTATGCAACGTACGTTTGCCCAAGGATTTCAAGGGTCCTCGTAAGGTGCCCAACTACAGAGCCGACTTACCCCCTGAAGCATGGGTTGAGAGTTATGAGATGGCAATGGAGCTTTTGGATGTTGACGATGTTGCATGCGCTAAGTAATTCACGATGATGTTGGAAGGGACGGCCCGCACTTGGTTGGAAGGGCCGCCTGCTAACTCCATTGGGTCGTGGGCTGAGTTAAAAGACCGGTTTATCCAGAATTTTAAAGATACATGCAAGCAGCCTATGTCGATTGTGGATCTGGATTCCTGTATCCAAGAAGAAGGCAAGTCAACAACCCATTGGGTGCGCCGGGTCCCGACCATCCTGCATTCGTCGGATCGTAGCAATGCCGGCTCAGAAGTCTTGATGTTAGAGAAGAATTGCTGTTTTATGCCCCTTAAGTAGAAGTTAGGGTGGCTTAAGCGCCACTGCAATGACATGGGGGAGTTGATGGCGGCTCTGGTTAACTATGCCGACTCTGACGGTACCAAGGACCCCGAGTCTGAGGAAAAGCCGGGAAAGGGAAAGAAGAGCGGCGGTAACACAGGGCGGCGGCATAATCCAGCGAGTCGGGGAGGCAATGGTAAGGGCAAAGCTTATAATAATTTAGATTCTTGGCTAACACCAATACACAAAATAATGGACAACGGCGTAAGGGAAAGCCACCTCCATGGATTGGGGGTCAGGATTCGATCTTGAATGGTAGCTGAATAGCCCTGTCCAAGGCATGGTACACGGGAAAGGCCATCCACTCACCTCTGGAAGGATTGCTTCATTATGAAGGAGAAAAGAAATTCCAATCTTTTTCAAAACAATCATGGGCCGGATGGCGGTTCAGGTTCCGGCTCTCACGGCCCAGGTTATGGTGGTGGAGGTTCTAATTCCAGTTTTCAAAGCCAAGGTAATCAAGGTGGTTACA
Organism: Triticum aestivum; assembly: GCF_018294505.1. Classification (NCBI taxonomy): domain Eukaryota; kingdom Viridiplantae; phylum Streptophyta; class Magnoliopsida; order Poales; family Poaceae; genus Triticum; species Triticum aestivum. The sequence goes on from NC_057794.1 coordinate 306,499,240, forward strand.
GTGAACAGAACAATCAGGGAAATCAACAACAGCAATCTGGTTATCACAGTAACCCCAAGCAGTTGAATAGTGGGCACTACCACGTCTTCACCACAAGTTTATGCAAGCGGGATCAAAACCTCCATAAAAGGGCAGTAAACATCGTTGAGCCGGCGGTTCCCCGTTACTAGCGATGGTCTGAGCAGCCCATTGTGTGGAGTCGTGAAGATCACCCGCCCCGAGTTGATAATCCGGGTCACTTGGCTTTAGTGGTGGTGCCTCAGGTTGGGGGGTACAAATTCACCAAGGTGCTCATGGATGGAGGCAACGGTATCAATATCCTTTACTATGAGACTTTTCGCCGCATGGGATTGGCTGACAAAAATCTTAAGCCGTCGAATACAGTTTTTCATGGTGTGGTGCCTGGCAAGTCACCATATCCGGTTGGTAAAATATCTTTGTAGGTTGCTTTCGGAGATGACTATGATTCCAGATCTGAGACGTTGACCTTTCAAGTGGTTAAAATCAAGAGCCCTTATCATGCTCTGTTTGGGCGGCCGACTTATGCTAAGTTCATGGCAAGGCCTTGTTACGTCTATTTGCAGCTGAAAATGCCGGGTCACAAGGGCACTATAACAGTGCATGGGAGTCGCAAGGTAGCCTTGGAGTATGAAGACGACGATGTTGCTTATGCTGAGTCTGTTTGTGCGACAGAGGAGTTGATTTTTTACAAAGATAATGTTGACCCGGCAGATATGACATCTTTAAAGAAGCCAACCATAGAGCATGACCCTTTGTTGAAGTTTAAGTCAGCAGACGACAGCAGGCTAGTTGACTTTGTTCCTGGCGACTCATCCAAGCAGTTCAGTATCAGTGCTAATTTGGATTCGAAATAGGAAAGCACGCTCATCGGGTTCATCCGTGAGAACCAGGACATCTTTGCATGGAAGCCTTCAGACATGCTAGGTGTACCAAGGGAACTCGCTGAGCAAACTCTTAATATTGATCCAAAGTTTAAGCCAGTCAAGCAATTCCTTCGCCGTTTCAATGAAGAGAGGCGTAAGGCTATTGGTGAGGAGGTTTCCCGGCTCTTGGCGGTTGGGTTCATTGTTAAAGTTTTTCACCCTGAGTGGTTAGCTAACCCGGTGCTGGTGCTCAAGAAAAACGGCACCTGGCACATGTGTATGGATTATACGGATTTAAACAAAGCTTGTCCAGCTGATCCCTTTGCTCTCCCCAGTATTGATCAAATTATTGATGCTACGGCGGGTTGTGAGCGTCTGAGTTTTTTGGATGCTTATTCTGGTTATCATCAGATCAAGATGGCAGTTAAAAACTAGGAGAAGACAACCTTTATCACCCCCTTTGGAGCCTTCTACTATGTATCCATGCCTTTTGGGCTCAAGAGTGCCCAGGCAACTTACCAGCGATGTGTGCAGAATTTTCTTCATGATTAGATCGGGCGCAATGTTCATGCCTCTATGGATGATATTGTGGTAAAGTCCAGGAAGAAGGAGACCCTGATTGATGATTTGAAGGAAACATTTGACAATCTCCGAGTTTATAAGATGATGCTTAACCCGGCTAAGTGTGTTTTTGGTGCACCAGCCGGTAAGCTTTTGGGTTTTCTGGTTTCATAACGGGGCACTGAGGCTAACCCGGAGAATATAAAAGCCATCACCTCTCTAGCTAAGCTGATGTGTATCAATGATGTTCAGCGGTTAGCGGGTCGTATTGCGGCCTTAAGCCAGTTGGGTGAGAAAGCTATTCCTCTGTATCAGATGATGAAGAAGACAGATCACTTTGTCTGGAGTGATGCTGCTGATCAGGCATTTGAGGCCTTGAAGAAACAATTGGCTGAGCCGCCAGTTCTTGTTGCCCCTATTGATAAGGGGCCTTTATTATTATATGTGGCTGCCAATAGCCGAGCTGTCAGTGTAGCCATTGTGGTGGAAAGAAAGGAGTCAGGGAAAGAGTATCCGGTTCAACGACCGATTTACTACATCAGTGAGGTCCTTCTTGAGTCCAAACAAAGGTATCCGCATTGGCAGAAGCTTGTATATGAGATTTTTATGGGTAGCCGGAAGCTTAAACAGTATTTTCTGGGCATCCTATCATTGTGGTTAGTTCTGCCCCTTTAGGGGATATCATTCAAAACAGAGAAGCCACGGGTCGGGTAGCCAAATGGGCCATTGAGCTTGGACCTCACGGTTTAAAGTATGTGCCCCGTACAGCCATCAAGTCTTAAGCGCTTGTGGATTTTATCAATGATTGGACAGAGTTGCAGATGCCTGAGGAAAAGCCGGATAACACATATTGATTTATTCACTTTGATGGGTCAAGGAAGTTGGAGGGCTCGGGGGCTGGAGTTGTCTTAACTTCCCCGCGAGGTGATAAATTTTCTTATGTTCTCCGGTTGATGTTCCCTTGTACTAACAATGCAGCTGAGTATGAAGCCTTGCTCCATGGTCTTCGGATGTCTAAGAAAATGAACTTAAGCCGGGTTAGGTGTTTCGTGACTCAGATCTGGTGGCTCAACAAGTCTCTGGCACTTGGGACTCTAAGGATCCACTCACGGCGGCTTATCATCGAGAGGTTGATGCTATTGCGAGTCATTTCAAGGGTTATCAAGTTGAACACCTTGATCGCAGGAAAAATGAGGCGGCTGATGCTTTAAGCCGGTTAGGGTCTCAGCGTAAGCCGGTGCCACCTAACACTTTCTTGGATATTCCACATAACCCTTCTATTAAATTGCCTACAGAGGAGGATCTTGCTATTCCTGACCCGAAGCACAACTAGTGGCGGCTCTTCATGCTATTCTTGATTGGACAGTTCCATATTTGGCTTATATGACTCAGGGCAAGTTACCTGAGGATGCACCTTTGGCCAGGCAGATAACCCGGCGGTCTAAGTCAATGACTATTGTCAATGGAGAGTTGCATCATCGCAGTATTACAGGGGCGTTTCAACATTGTGTTTCTCCTAAAGAAGGATGTGAGATTCTATGAGAGATTCATGAATAAGATTGTGGTCATCATGCCGGCTCTAAGTCTCTTGTAGCCAAGGCTTTCCTTCATGGGTTTTATTGGTTGGCGTCTCACGCCGATGCTGAGGATCTAGTTAGTAAATGTGATGGGTGTCAGAAGTTTTCACGCCGAGCTCACGTGCCGGCTCAAGAATTGAGGATGATTCCAATTACTTGGCTGTTTGCAGTATGGGGGCTCGATTTGGTTGGGCCTTTCAAAAGGTCCAAAGAAAAAAAGACACACCTTCTGGTGGCAGTTGACAAGTTTACAAAGTGGTTTGAGGCAGAGCTGGTTAGTAAATGTGACGTAGCGATGACAGTTCAATTTATTAAAAAGGTGATTTTCCGTTTTGGCTTTCCCCATATAACTGATAATGGAACTAATCTATCCAAAGGTGTTATGGAAGAATTTTGTCAACGTGAGCATATAGGTCTTGATGTATCATCAGTGGCTCACCCCAGTCTAATGGTCAAGCTGAGAGAGCCAATCAAGAGATCCTGAGAGGCATTAAGCCTCGGCTTATGGTTCCTTTACAGAGGACGCCGGGTTGTTGGGTTGAGGAGTTACCTTCCGTGCTATGGAGTATCAATACTACCCCAACAGATCTACGGGTTATATGCGTTTCTTCATGGTTTACGGAGCAGAGGAGGTTCTCCCTAGTGACATCCGTCACGACTCACCCCACATGGCGGCTTATGTTGAAGCTGACAATGAAAAAGCATGTCAGGATGCACTTGACCTGTTAGATGAGGAGCGTGACCTTGCAGCGGCTTGTTCAGCGATTTACCAGCAAGATCTGCGCCATTATCACAGCCGCCAGGTTAAAACCAGAACTTTTCAAGAAGGTGACTTGGTGCTCCGGCTTATCCAGGATCAATCTGATATGCACAAGCTATCCCCACCTTGGGAAGGGCCCTTTGTGGTTAGAAAAAATCTGAACAATGGGTCATACTACCTTATCGATGTTTGAGACCGCAAGGACTCATGCACGTCAGAGGAGGAAACCCGCCAGCCATGGAATATTGCTCATCTATGGCCTTATTATACCTGAGCCACAGGCTCACCTGATGTACATATTTTGACAATGTATATGTTATGATTAATATAATAAAGACGGCATCCCTGATAATTCAGGGCCTCTGTCGTTTCATTTCTCAAAAATTGAGTCTTTCTTTTATATGATCACTTAAAGGCTTGATACCAAGTTACAGGGACCAAAGAGAGTTTGTTGCACAACACGACTCAAACATAGGTACCCGGCGAGCACAGCTCACAAATATATCACTTGGGGGCTTCCTGCTCATCGAGCATAGCTATGATTACCCTTGTTGATCCGGCTTATGTGCCCGGAATATAATGTTACTTGGGGGATCTTTGTTCAATGGACAAGAGTTTTTATGACCCTTGTAATAAGCTTAAAAGCTAGGCTTGGAAGCTAGGTGTATTCACCTAAAAACCCAAGTTATCCTGCCTTTTAAATCTGTCACTCCGTCCAGGTAATCCTGGAACAACCCGCCATACTTTTGACAAATCAATCTTATATAGACCCTGAATTGGTCAAAGTTAAAACGACGATTGGTTATGTGAGGCATGGCTTATAAGGTTTCTATGAAGGTTTAACTCAGTAGCTGTGCAGCCCTTGAATGCACTTGATTTTTAGGCCTGGCCACCTGTGACAGCCTTGATTTTTTGATTTTTGATTTGAACATTTTTTGAGATTCCTATCCTATGACATATTGATACATGGTTAAAAATGAAGGAGGGCTATGCCTTCTGGTTTATACATGAAATTACTCGGTGTTTATTAACCCGGCCTGGCTTTAAGACCATAAGTCACCAGGATATAATGATTTCATATGCTTGGAAGTTCTACGCTCTAAGTTTGGGATATTACCCCTTGCTGCATATGGCGTATTAAGCCGGCGATATGTGTCAACTTACACAGAGTTTTGTACGCTCAACCTTTTGGGGGTTTCACCCTTATTCCGCTGGTCTGCTAAGCCGGCGGTGTATCACAGGTATGATATTTTTATTGAAGGTCATGATTAAACCGGCCCTGGTTATGGACTATCTTTAGCCACCAGTGGTTTTTATAAGGTATTATGATCTGTCCTGCGGTAAACCGCTAGGATCCTTGTCATGTGTCTGTGTGTAGGTACAATAAGTAAAGTGGAGCACATAGTCGATGAAATCATAAACATAAGTGGCAGATCTTCAACTTGACAGATCAGTAGTATCATGCAAAACAAAGCATGCAGGATGGCATGGTAAATCAAGAGTTTAACTAATCCTATTACAAAGGCATCTAATGCCCCACAGGAATAATTGTCTTAGCAGTTTTGCAGAAAGCAGATGCTAAGCCGACCCATGGCTTATGACTCTTGACCTTGCTGAGTTGAAGGTTGCGGCTCGTCGATCACCGGTTCATATGCCTCCTTTTCACCCAATGGCTGGAAGTCAGTGGTCGACCAGTCGATCCCAGTTAAAGCTCTAAATACAGCTTCATCACTTATAATGTGGATGGGTCAACATCAGGGGCATAAGTGTGCTTATGGATCAGAGGCGTCAGGTCTGGAGCATCATGAGTCGGCGCCTTCACCTTCTTATTGTTGGCATCATAAACTGGTTGGTAATGTGTAAGATCAATGTCTTCAGCCAGTTTGCTAGCCAAAGAGCGCATTCCCCTTGTAAGGGTGGTGAAGTCATCTACAGTGAAGGGTAATAGAACCGCATTCATATTCTTCTTCAGATGAGGAAACAACCTTTGCCTTCAAAGCACGGGTTCGTCCATAGTTGGGGCCATAGATGTCTCTCTTCTCAGACAACTGGAACTCATGTGTGTTGAGCCTCTCAAGTATGTCAGATGGATCGAGATCTTTGAAGTCAGTACGTTCTTGTATCATCAGGGCCAGCGTGTCGAATGAGCTATCAAGTGATCTCAGGAGCTTCTTGACGTTTTCATGCTTGGTGATATCAGTGGCGCCAAGTGCGCGAAACTCATTTGTGATATCAGTGAGGCGATCAAACATGAGCTGGACATTCTCATTGTCGTTTCTCTTGAAGCGGTTGAAGAGGTTGTGAAGAACATCAATCCTTGAATCTCTCTGAGTTGAGACGCCTTCGTTGACCTTGGGGAGACAGTCCCAGACCAGATTCGTAGTTTCCAGTGCACTCACACGGTTGTACTGTCCTTTGGTCAGATGACCACAGATGATGTTCTTGGCAGTCGAATCTAGTTGAATGAACCTCTTGACATCAGCAGCGGTGACACCTTCACCGACCTTGGGAACACCATTCTTGACGACATACCAGAGGTCGACATCAATGGCTTCAAGATGCATGCACATCTTATTCTTCCAGTAGGGGTAATCAGTGCCATCAAAGACTGGGCACGCAGCGGAGACCTTGATTATCTCTGCAGTTGACATAGCTAAAACTCCAGGTGGTTAAACCGAATCACACAGAACAAGGGAGCACCTTGTTCTAATACCAATTGAAAGTGCTAGTTATGGACTAGAGGGGGGGATAGGCCATTTTTATAAAAGTCTTCAAAACACGAGGTCTTTGAAGACAAACATTAGAAATGATCCTATTGATATGCAGCCGAAGATAGACTACACTAGACAAGCCATAGTCAAGTAAGCAATGTAGTAAAAGCACGAAGACTATCAGCAGCTAGGTAGTATGGATTAGGATGGAAGACAATATGAAACCAAACAGTAAATAGTATTCACTAAGTGAAGTCAAACAGATCATACAAGCAAGAAATGACTTCATGAAGAGGGACTGTAAAGTAAAGGGAAGTGGAGGATAGAACTAGTTGCTTGGTGAAGACAAGGATTTGGTAGACCAGTTCCAGTTGTTGTGACAACTGTACGTCTGGTTAGGGTGGATGAGATTTAACTCACAAGACCGCGTCTTCACCTTATTCCCCTTGAGCTAAGGACACCTAGTCCTCGCCCAATCACTCTAGCAAGTCTTCAATGTAGACTTCCAAATCTTCACAGACTCCGTTCACCGGCAATCCACAATGACTCCTGGATGCTCAAAATGTGACGCCTAATTGGCTGGAGGATTCACAGTCCTCAAGTGTAACAAGTCTTCAAGTCATGTGGACAGAAAGACTTCAGTGATGCCTAACACTCTTTGGCTCCGGGTGTTTTGGGCTTTGTCCTCACAAGGATCTCTCTCTCAAATGCTTCGGAGGTGGGTTGCTCTCAAACGACAAAAGCCGAATCAATAAGGGACTACTACCTATGTTATCCCGCAATTCTCACAAACACATTAGTCCCTCAACCAAGTTTGTCGTCAATACTCCAAAACCAACTAGAGGTGGCACTTTATCATAATTAGTAAGCCACTTTATCATGTTCCAAGATATGTGTCCAAGTCATAGAAAACGTCAATAAAAAATCCAAGCATGTGTTTACATTTCGAGATCCTCCATATAGAGTTATCTTTGCCAAAAAAACAATTTGGGTCGATAACTTCCAATGGACCATCAAGAAAGATGATGCCATTGTGTGAAAAATTGTAATGCACCATTGAGCGATATTTTCAGTCTTCCGTTTCCAAATAGTATGTCATAGTGATATTGGGCAAGCCTCTAGAGTGGCCTGATCTTCATGAATTAGATGTGGGTTTGAGGAAAAAAAACACAGAGAACCTGAGAGGAAACACGAGGGGAAACACTTGAATCAACACACATAGATGCAAATAAAGATACACATACATAGTTCCTTGATCCAAATCATACAAAGAGAGAGATGAAACAAGATAGGGTTCTTCCCCAAGTCCTAGAACAAGGAGAGCTTGATACTTCTATGCTTCTATGAAGCCTTTCTCCTCCACAAGTGGAGATCTTTATGATTCACTTAGGGAATCCTTCTCCCATTAGGAGGCCTTGTTGAGTTAGAGTGATACTTCTCACAAAGGAGGTTTTGTTCCTCTAGGAGGAGATTGATCCCACAAAGGGGAGGTACACAAGCAAAGCTCTATGGTTTTAGTTCTAGTCTTTGCTAGCCCTAAAATGGAGGGCTGGAGGGATATATGGTGCAAGGCATGAATGGGTAAGTGAGGGGAAAAGGGTAAAGTTACATGTGCTTTGCCCAATTTCTGCACGCATGAGCACTATCAGACAATATGGTCGGGACTGGACAATATGGTGGCAACAGAAGGTTTGGAGCCTTGCGCAAATGTTAACCGGACTGTCTGGTCATCCGTCCGGACTGTCTAGTGGTGCGGTTTTGCAGCATTTCTTCAGTTACTCTATCTTCTCCCATCGCCACTTCCATGCTTCCCTCTTGGATGGCATAGTCATACTCTTGTGTTTGAACTCCTTCTTAACAAGTGTGATACTCCACTAAAACTTATGTATGCACGGGTAAGGATGGTTAGGTAGTATACCATCCAAGAGAGTTTCAAGTAAACACGTGTAAAGGAGAAGATTTGCCTTAATACATATGAAGTAGATGTTGTGTATGTCTATTTTTAGCAAAGACCATCATGGCTAGCTTTATTCTGAAAACAAAATTACATCATTTAGAAGCGCACATACCAAACATGCCAGAGGCTCACCAGGCCAACTAAGAGAAGTATTATTACAGCAACAAAATTTAGATAACATGCGATGCTTGGTTCACTGAACGAAAACAATGTTTAAAAGAGACCTTCCCAGTCAAGCAGCTACGTCCACACACTCTGCAAAGATAGCCAATGTTGCATCCCACCATTGAGATTGGTTATTACAGAAGTTAATCACATAAGTGAGTTTAACTCGGCTTCCACTCGATTAAATCCCAAAGCATTAGAAAAATTGAGCATGTCTCTCATTGCTATTGCTTCGGTGGTCTTCACATCTGCAACAAAACCGAATATATTTGCATCAGGCAGCTAGGAATGTACCTCTACAATCTCTCAACATGGTTGTCATGGCTCCTGTACCATCCTTAGTAACACAATTGCATCAACATTCAGTTTCATGAACTTCAGGTCCGGTTTTGTCCATCTCCGCACTTCTGCCATGTTGTTCCGTAGGAGGAACTTTGAAAATTTGCTGCTATACCAATACCGTCACAGACCACCAAAAAGGAGGGTATGACTCATTGTGTGTAATTTGTCGCTTGATCCACCACAAGTATACCGGTAAAACAAGAAGGGCTTGTTTCACTTCCAGATTTTGCGTATAATAAGCAGCAGAGACAACAGTAGAAGGAGGAGATGTTCCAATATGACAAAACCTGATTGGTCAATCATGACAACATCATCAATGATCTCCATCATCCCTAAGCGGTTCCATAGTTCCTCCGCGAGATTACATTGGAATAGGAGATGTTTAAGATTTGTTGTTCCTTGATGGCAGATTGGACAAGCACCATGAGTCCCTACATGCCAGATTTTCATAATTGATTTTAGAGGGATGATCCCGTGTTATGATCTCCATCTACAAATTTGAACATATTGGACAAACTGTTTTAACAAGGGTGTGTGAGCTTATAGATCCAACTTCGGGGACTTGGGATGAGGAACTTATACAAAGCATTTTCATTCCCATGGACGCTTGTCGAATACTAGAATTTCCACTGGATGTGCAAGCTTTTGATGGCTTTATTGTATGGCACCATGAGAAAAGAAGGATGTTTTCAATTCATTCGACCCACCATATGTAGTTGATACACAGTTCTCGACCACATGCAATGGCGTCCCAGAGCCAAGGAGGATCTACAACTCCGGTTGTGTAGAGTGCTCTTTGGAAGATACAAGTTTCACGTAAAGTTGCGCATGTCTCTTAATGATGGGGCACTTCACATGGTGATGTTCATGGGAGGCTCCGCATCACATAATCAATAGATTCCAAGACAGAACAATAAACCAGATCCCTTCTCATTGAAGTTCCACAAAGTGTTCTGTAACAATAATAGTGTTCCTCCACAAAGGAATTTGATGACATAATTTCCAATTCCAAAGTATTTCAAAATATAGCATGGAATGCCTAAGTAGACATCATCTACCTTCCCTTGGATTGTTTGAATGTAAATAGTGTTGCTATTATATTCCATAATACATGACATGGAAGCAAAAAACAATTGTCCAATTTTTATTTCAAAAAGTAGTGATAGATAAAAAACTTGCCCAATACATTAACTTTGAACAAATACCTCAAATGAAAGGCAATTTTCCTTGTCCTTGGAGTGATTCCAATTTCCCCCCATAAACAAGTGATGCATAATAATATACACTCACTTGAATTCCTTCTCATGCAAGCTTGCTATAATTACCACACACACACACACACACAAATCTCTCCACTAGGGAAGTCAAGACATAAGTTGACGATCTACCTGGACCTCCTTCTCGATTGGCTTTCCTCCGGTACTAGTACTAGTACTTCAGCCTCCCATGATTCCCGTGCTTGCAGACCGCAAGGCTCCTCTACAATCTTAAAGCCCCACGCATCCTTATCAAGCTCGACATCGCCCGTGCCTTCGACACGGTGTCTCGGCCCTTACTCTTCGAGGTCCTCGCGCACCTGGGATTTGGCCATTGTTGGAAGGCATGGGTTGCCATCCTCCTCTCGACCTCCTCTTTGAGAGTGCTCATCAACGGCTCCCCTAGACCGCCCATTGATCATGCTTGCGGCCTTCGACAAGGCGATCCCGTCTCACCCATGCTCTTCGTTCCGGTGATCGACGTCCTCAACACCTTGGTCCAGCACGCGAGCAGGCACAGCATCCTCCAGCGCCTCACCGCTAGGCGTGCCATCCCTAGCATCTCTCTGTTTGCGGATGACGTCGTCCTCTTTTGTCACCCCGATCACCGCGACCTCCAGGCTGTCCGGCGCATTCTCGAGCTGTTCAGCCATGCATCTGGCCTCAAGACCAACTTTGCGATGTGCTCCACTACTCCTTTTGCTGCACCACTGAGGTGGCCGCCCTCAACGGGCGAGACACTCTCCTGCTCGACCAAGGCGTTCCCCATCAACTACCTAGGCCTTCCCCTCTCTACGAGGAAAATTGGTACTGCGGCGCTCATGCCTCTTGTTGAGAAGATGGCCAAGCGCCTGAGCTCCTGACGGGCATTCCTCCTCTCCCGCGGCGAGCGTCTCGCCCTCATCCGCCACGTCCTCTCTGCCATGCCATTTCACCTGCTTCTCACTATGACCCTCTCGGCCCCGATCCTCAAGCTTACCAATCGTCTGATCCGAGATTTCCTGTGGCATGGTCGTAAAGAGGCTCGCTCCAGCAACTGCCTTGTCAACTGGCCGCGCGTCTGCCGCCCTCTCGAGTTCGGTGGCCCGGGCATGCGCGACATCCAGCGCACTGCCATCTCCCTTCATGTTCGCTGGCTATGGCTGCGCATCACTGACCCATCCCGGCCCTGGCACCACCTCCACCTGTCGGATGACGCCAGCGTTCACGACATTTTTCGAGCTTCCACCACCTAGACCATCGGCGACGGCCGCACATGTTGTTTCTGGACCGATCACTGGCTTGATGGCAAATCCATTGCCGAACTTGCGCCGAGCCTAGCCGCGCTTGTTCCTCGTCGCCTCCGCGCCAAGGGTTTGGTTCATGATGGTCTCCAGAACCGGGCCTGGATCCATGATATCCGCGGCGCGCTGAATGTGGTGACCACTGTGGAGTACGTCAAACTCTGGAGGCGCCTCCTCCAGGTGAATTTCTCCCCCAGCCCGACTCGCTACGATGGCGCTGGACTGACAACGGATCCTACTCGGCCAAATCGTGCTACCACGCCCTCTTACAAGGCTCCATCGCTGACCCGGAGTGGAGGCTCACTTGGAAATGCTGGACACCCGACGACAACAAGATCTTTCTCTGGCTTGCGAAGCAGGATCATTGTTGGACGGCCACAAGACTTGCTCGGCACGGCCCGCCCCATCCGTCTACTTGCATGCTCTTCGATCAGGATGTCGAGGACATTCACCATCTACTCGTGGCGTGCCCCTTCTCCAAGGAAATCTGGTACCGCGCCTACTCTTGATGTCGCCTTACCACTGCCCCCCCCCCCGACGGCACCATCCCCCTCTTTGATTGGTGGCGTTCTGCGACAGACTCCGTGCCGCGCTCTCTCCGGAAGGCTCTCACCTCGATCGTCCCAATCATTACGTGGGTGATTTGGAAGCACCGAAATGCATGCATCTTTGATCATCGCCAACCCTCCATCAACATTCTGCTAGCTACCATCCAAGATGAAGTGCGCGCCTGGGCCATGGTCGGCGCCAAAGGGCTGCAAGCACTACTCGATGTAATGTAGACCACATGTATTGGGGCTGAGAACCCCCTCCCTCTACTCTCGGGAGCCTTTGACTTGCCTCTTTGCGCACAAGTCGCTAGATCCCTAACCTTGTAACTTTCACTCTACCTATCAATGCAAAGATACACTTAGGTGTATTGGAGAAAAAAAACGATTCCGGTGCTTGCAGAAATAACCAGGGCAGCACTATATTCCTCGATTCCCGTGTACAGAAAAGCAATTAGAGAAAAAAACGATTCCGGTGCTTGCAGAAATAACCAGGGCAACACTATATTCCTCGATTCCCATGTACAGAAAAGCAATCATTTGATCTTCCGGTGCATGTACTAGCAATTGGACAGACAAAGTAAAAGTCTGCACTAGCAGGTGAAGTGGTACCACCCCGCGTGGTGTGGTGTGGTGCGGTGCGGTGCTATTCCTCACGGTTGATTTGCTACTCAAGGATTCACTCTGGTTGTCTGTCCCCTTGCTGCCGTCGCAGGATGGAACACCGTGCCTTCCTCTGGCTCTGCCATTGACCCACGTACTGTGGCAGCTGGAGATGATCTTAGGCTGGTCACAATGGGCAAGAACATAAGCTAGTAACTTACACACTTCCCTAGACTATGTTACTACCTCCGTAGTGGGTAGGAACATCTATGTAGTGTCATGCAACAATGTATTTATTAGGTTATAGACTCATTTTTTCTTGGAGTGTGTGATGTTCCGGTAACTTAGCTAGTTACCACAAGCACCTCTCTCTTCATTAAATATGTGCCACATAAGCAAAGTTGTATTGGAGTGTGTGATGTTACTCCTAAGTTCCTCCCCATTGTGACCAGCCTTACTAGTACGGACACCCTACAAAAAGGCAACTACTACTAGTACGTACTCCTGCATCCCACGAACGTAATTTGCTCGGCAGTTTCTCGCAAAACATAGAGGGTGCTTGGATACGTTTTAGTCCCATGACTAAAAGTAGTGGGACTAAAACTTGCTAGCCTCATCCATGCTTGGATCCAAATACTAAAGAGACTAAAATCAAGTTATTGAGCATTTATTATCCTCCAAACCCTCCAATCCAGAACTCGCATGTGTTAAAGGAGAGGAATTAAATGAGGAGAGAGAGGGCTAATACATATTTTAGTAGGTTTCCTATGACTAAAAAATTTTAGCCTCAAGACTAGTCCTAGCCTCTCTTTAGTCAGGGGTGCTTGGAACTTTAGCCTCTAAAAATAGTCCCTTGGATCCAAGCACCCTCATAGTTGTCAGCATCATGATTAGATTTGCTTAAAATGTGCCAACACTGGTTTGCATGCATGCAACGTAGGCCCTGTTTGGTTCATAAGTCCTAGGACTTTTTCTAGTCCCAACTAAAAAGTCTTTAGTTCCTAAAAAGTCCCTTCCTGTTTGTTTCCAGAGACTAAAAACTCCCTAGTCCCTTCCTAGAGGTTACTAAATGACCATGTTACCCCTAGTATATAGAAAAATTACAATCAAACAACACTATGGGATGACGGGTCACTGAATGCATGGAGGGGCATTGTTGGAAAAGTCTCAAAAAGTCCCAAAAAAAGACTCTCCTTGAGAGTCTTATTCATTTAGTCCCAAATGCCTAGTTTAGTCCCTAAAAAGTCCCTCCCGTTTAGTAAAAAAGTCTCTAAGAAGGACTTTTTCTAGTCCCTACACAAAAAAGTCTCAGGAAACAAACACCCCCGTAGTCGAGCGAGTGCTCATAGGATCTCTCATTTCATGCAAGTACTAGTACTACTCCAAGCTAAAAGTAATTAACATACGGCTTACATGTGCACTTGCTTAATTCTTTCTATTCCGTATGGCCTACATGTCAGGTCCACACAGAATCTGGTTCGCGATTAACCCAACAAACAAGACCGACATATTTTGGTTAATAAGGTTAGGTTTATAATTTTGCTATGATTATTTCGATGCTTATTTTACATACATCAAAATTTAAAAAGCCTGAATAAACCGAACCGAGATAACAATATAAACCAAACTCCACCCCTACGGAAGACCATGGAAGCCATTTTTCTTTAAACTTTGCACGTAAATATAATAATAGACCATGTTTGTTACAAAAAAATAAACCGTTGACATGGCGTGTACAGTCAACAACAAAATTGGGAAAACACACTAGAAGGGTAAAATGTGGCACATGTTTTCTTAAATCGAGTATAAATTGAGAATTTTCATCAAATGGGTAATATATGTCACAAACTTAGGGATAAAACTGGAATGAACTCTTTTTTATATCTTTTCATCATGGGTGTGTCTAGATCTAGTTTCGTAACCAAAGCTTAGTGTATGCCTCTAGGTGTGGAACTAACCCACCAGGTTTAAGTCCTAGACTTTGCATTGGTGGTCGCATTTTTCTGAATTTATTTCAAGTCTTTCGACGATGTGCATTCCGTGGAGGAGACAATTCACATCGACAACGAAGGTGTCTGTGGCGACTTCGTCAATGTCAAGATGATATGTCGGTTCGGTCTCTCAGAGGTGCTCATAGGGATAAAGTATGTGCGTGTACGTGCGTTCATAGAAGTCAGTGTATGTGTGTATGTATGAGTGTATGCATCTATAACGTGTTCAAAAAAACATTCGTTTCATCCAGCGTGTTGTCTCGATCATCTGTGGCTTTCGAATAGTAATTAGTTTTTGACTCCTCGATCTATCGGTGAGCTTGATATGGTGTCAGTAGGTTTGTGAAGTATTTCTCTCGTTCGGAATTAGTTGACACTCAAATGGAGTAGGATCAATCGATTAATTAGCTCGATATACGGGGTCAATGAGTATGTGAACTATAGCATGCACTAATCGCCTATTTTTTCCCGTCGTTTCTTGGTGTGCGGTCCCCTTCTTTCTCTTTGGACCCCATCAATTGCGGCTGCCTCGCCTGCCCTGTTAGAGTTGTGTCGAATATTATTGTACAAGGTAGGTTACAATTGGACTTGGTTTTGGACTGTGTGTATACATGGTAGGAGTTGTGTCCTAATAGGACACTTGTATCCTAAGCCTCTCATATATATCGGGGGTAGACATACGATGTAACCTATGCCAACATAATAGCACGGGCACGCGGGGGAGCCGACGGCGTGTGCCGTCTCCCGGGCGGCCGGGGTGCGGTATTGTGACGGTGTCACGGGGAGGAGCGCCCGTAGTCAGACCCCGGGGATGTAGCCATGATAGTGAACCTCGTTAACAAATCTCGGTGTCATGCTCGTGTGATTGCTTGGTCCTCGGTAGATAGACGGAATGCCTCGGATTTATTCTAACAAGTGGTATCATGAGCTAGGTTATAAGGCAGACTCATTGATCCTTGATCCGAAGGATGAATCTAGGAGTCACGTTGGATCGTGATTATAGGCTTCGCACCCGACCAGGAGCTGACGAAAGACAAACGTACAAAGCAGCTGGTGAGTCAGGAGATTAGAAGCGGTGATGTCATGGGATTCAGTTGACGGTAGATTATTTCAGCGAAGCAGACTGAATCAAGCAGATCGACACACGGAATCATGACGGCGTGTCGAGGTCTCCGTGGCGGATTCGATCGGTACCAGATCGATCGCATGGGACCGCAATAGAGTTCGCAAGGCAAGCGTGTCGGCGAGAACAACCGATCGGAAGCGGTGGCTACGGGATCACGAAGTTCTCAACGGAATTGGTTGCAGGTGGCACGCCGCGCTCGGCTAGGGCACATGTGTATGTTATGGAAGGCAACATGCGCATAAGGCTTGGAGGAGGCTGAAGTGCGGCGTGGCAGGATCATGCATACACAGGGCATCAAGCAATGCACGGACGTGCGAGGCGGACACGACGTAGGGTGGAGCATGACTGCAGTTGGATAATTTCGGTTGGGTCGGACTGGATTGTCTGACAAATCGACGGGGATGTCGGTCAAAGCAGAAGACGGTGGTGATTTCAGCTACAACGACATAGGAGTGTGATGCTGATGGTGGCCGACTTCTAGGGCGTGGAAACACATGGTGCGGGCATGAGGGCTTGTGCGGCTTCGACGAGACTATGACGCAGGGTTGATTCAAGGTGGTGTACACACAGAGCTTGAAGTCAACGGGGCGTGAGGGTGGACTGATCATCTACCATGGAGTCATGTTGAAGGTGGAGCTGGAGTCTAGCGAAAGACTTCACTCTGTGCTGATGGAGGGGCTACGGCGTAAATGCATGGAGAGTCGAAGCCTATTTCAGCGGGATAACGAGAGACATGTGGATCGGAGTGGGTACCAGTGGTCTGATGAAGATGTGATACTCGGCATCGGTCGATGATGATCGTTGGTTCTCTGTAGTGGGGATTGAGGCAGTGGGGGCTAGCTACCCAGGAGACTCGACCAGGACAGCAAAGGCTCGACGCGGTAATAGCGGCGAGGCCTGCGGTAAGCATGGGACACAACGACAGACCAAGGCACTAATGGTAGACATGTAGTCAGACAAAATTGTGCAAAGGGTGCTGAAGCAGTGTTGACGAGTACCAGATTCAAGTTGGTGACTGGGTCTATCGGTACCGGAAGATGGACAGGAGTTGACCATGGAGAATCTGAGAAAGTGACGGAGAGTCTGGAATTGTCAAAAGCTGAGAGAGTACATGACCGTATATTTGGTGGTGTTCGGTGCACATGGCAAAGTGCGGATGACAAGACAGAAGGAGGTGGAGTGCTATAGCTGTGGGACATGCCAGAGACTATCCGGGAAAAAAGGATGAGACAGCTGTGAATTTGACTCAGGATGACACAGGGCGACGGTGAAATTTTTCAAGTTTCAGACATGCGGTCAAGAAAGAGCGGTGATGTTGAGTTTAGGTAACTCTTATATGTGGCGTCTAATATGTGAGTTATTCATTTTCATGCAGACAGTGTTCGGTGTGTGATGACGTTAAACGGATTCTCCGGAAATTGGGAGCACAAAGTAGAGTAATGAGGAACTTAATTTTTGCTTGACTGTTGACTGTGAAGAAGACGAGAAGGGACTACAGTTGCAGGTGGAGTCACATAGAGTCTGGGAGTAGCAGCAGTACTCATGGCGTATCTCAAGTCCAATGTACATGGAGGTTCGACGCATGGATGAATTCAAGGTGGTGAAGAATATTCGCCAAGGTGGAGTTTGTTAGAGTTGTGTCGAATATTATTGTACAAGGTAGGTTACAATTGGACTTGGTTTTGGACTGTGTGTATACAGGGTAGGAGTTGTGTCCTAATAGGACACTTGTATCCTAGGCCTCTCGTATATATCAGGGGTAGACACACGATGTAACCTATGCCAACATAATAGCACGGGCAAGCGGGGGAGCCGGCGGCGTGTGCCGGCGCCTGGGCGGCCGGGGTGCGGTATTGTGACGGTGTCACGGGAAGGAGCGCCTGTAGTCAGGCCCCGGGGATGTAGCCATGATGATGAACCTCGTTAACAAATCTTGGTGTCGTGCTCGTGTGATTGCTTGGTCCTCGGTAGATCGACGGAACGCCTCGGATTTATTCTAACATGCCCGCCCTGTCCAAGCAACCTCCTTTGTCAGTCATTCGCCACCGGGGTCTATTCCTCGTCTTTCTTGACGCCGGCAACCACCCCGCATCCGCATCCGCATCCTTCAACCCCTTTCCACGCATCTACCGATAATGCCCCAGTCATACGTGTCGTCTCCATCTCCAACAGTCCTAGGTTGCCGTTGTTGGGACGTGGCGGACGGCCGTGGACTCCCCGCCCATGGCTTAGGGCCAGTTCTTTTCGGCGATTCTCCCAGAATCGCCCCCTCCCCAGCTTCTTCCAGAATCGCCACTCTATATATTTTTTACAATCCTAAATAATTAGACCTTAACTAGATAGGATTGTAAAAAATATATGAAGTGGTGATTCTGGAAGAAGCTAGGGAGGGGGGCGATTCTGGGAGAATCGCCCAAAAGAACTGGCCCTTAAAGCTGCATTGTTTCATTTCTCCCTCCGCAAATCGAGTGGCGGGGCTGTCCGAATAATATATGTTTTGGACAAAAAATGCGATGATGGTATAGTTTTGGACGCGAAGCCGTCTGAATAATATATGTTGCATTTCACCCACAAGTTGATCGCATCAAAATCAAGCCAAACACACACATTTTCCTTCTTCTTTTTTACAGTGTGTCATAGCTCACGACCAGATCGTTTCTACTAGTAAAGGTAGCCGGACGCTGACCTAAAAACACTGACTAGAAGTTGATCATCACAAAACCACCAACACGGAGCTGACCACTCCCTCCGAAGGGAAGCTTGCATTAACTCCAACACAAGCAGGATGTGGGAGCAGTGGAAGGCAAACATCCCCTGAAGCCCCGAGCATTGGTTTTACGTGAACCAGTTTGAAAAGTCAAAGATACGATACGGGTAAATCATGGTGCTCTCCCCGCGCAGGCTCTGGCCTGCAGTGGTAGAAGGCTGGTTGGCTCTGTACGAAGCCTTTTCCGCCCGCTCTTTCCCCCGTCCGCTCCTCCCCGTCGCGCACCTGCTCTACCTTGTGGCGTGCCTGCTCTCTCTATATAAGCGGCGGCATACACTTTGCGCTCCTCATTCTCTCAGGTGCTCTCCTTCTCCTCTGCCATCCTTCCTGCCTGGTGGCCGCCGAAGCAATGCGGCCCGAGAAGAGCACCGGCGGCGCGCCCCCCTGCCAAGACAGGTATGCCTATACCTCTTCGGGAACCGTCTCTGTCCGCTGCTCTGCGTCCCTTCCTCCCTCTTCTCCCCTGCTGCTGATTTGACATGTTTTGCTCAATTCTCGGTTTCCAAACATGCTCGTTGCTTCTCGACCTCACCTCCTTCTCCTTGTCGACGGCTGGAAGTACCAGTGATGCCCCAGAGTAGATCTACCAAGCACAGGCCAACGATTGCTCAATGTCACTCGCACAGATACGCCCATCAGGCCTTGACTTGACGAGCCGCCACCTCACCCTTCCGTTTTGGTTTGTTGCAGTTTTCTCAAGTTCGAGCTCGAATTGGTGTTTTCAGGGAGCGTGGCCAACAGCAGGGGGCATGCGAGGGCGCCGGTTCCTGCACATCCATGTGTGTCTCTAGAACCATCATTTTTTTGTGATCTACACAAGGGAGAGCTTGGTGGAACAAGTGCTGCTCGAGAGCAGGTCGACCGCGCACTGCTCTGCTCTGCGTCCCTTCCTCCGTGTTCCTCCCCTATAGCTGATTTGACATGTTTTGCCCAGTTCTCGGTTTCGAAACATGCATGCTCGCTGCTTTCTCCTCCTCGTCTTCTTGAGGATGGCACGTAGTAGTACTAGTGCCGCTCGAGAGCAGATGGACCGCGCACGAGATGATTGCTCCTCATCCATCTCTGGCCCCGCTACGCTTAGGCCTCGGCGAATCGGCACTCACCTTGTCCATTTTGCTTTGCTACAGTTTTACTCAAGTTTGAGTTCGATTTGATTTTTGCAGGGAGCACGGCCATCAGCAGGGGGCAGGCCAGTGCGTCGGTACCTGCACATCAAGGTGTGCCTCTAGCACGGTCATTTTTTTAGGAGTTTACTTGTGATCGACACAAGGAGAGTTGGCACGAGAGCTTGTTGGAACTACTAGTATTTCACATCGATTTTGGTTGAAATTTGTCTTCAGCTCTCGGTTTCCTAACATGTTCCAGCGAACACATCCTCACTTCGCTGTCGACTGCATGCAGGTGTTACTGCTAGTGCCCTTTGTGAGCAGGCCAACCACGCATCACTTGTCGCCCCGCCACGCCCATCAGGTTAGGAACCAGCACCTCGATCTCCCTTGTCTATGCCTTGATATCGCTATGTTGGAGGATTTGTGAATTTCGAGTCAGAATTATATTTTGCAGGGATCGTCATCAATAGGGGGCAGCCAAGGGCGCCATTTCCTGGACATTCAGGTTTGTGTTTAGAACTGTCGCGTTTTCTGATGATTTCACTTGTGATCGGAAGGGGGATTTTGTGTAAGAGCTTTCATGGATTCAAACTACTTGGGGGAATTATTTGTTGCAGGGACAGGAAGTACTAGCATGACCCGGGGCCAACACATGTCATCGTCCTTCGTTTCAAATTCATCCAGGCCCTTGTCAGGTGCGTGTTGTGCATTGTTCAGAGCCTTGTCTCGATCTGTTGAGAAATTTGGCGCATGGCGCTCTACATGTTTGCCATCTTTCGTGCAACTGCAGCAATCAAAATTCACCTCGTATTACTGCCGATTTGACACCCGTTTTGTTCATGGTTTCACATTGTTTTTGCTTCACTATTTGTTCGAAATATCTGTTGCAGGAAGCACTGCTATGATCTTGGGGCAGGAGCTTTCTTCTTTCATTGCAAATGCACTCAGGCCCTCATCAGGTGCGTGCGTTGCCTTGTTCAAAGTCATCCTGAATCTCGTATCCCATATCTACTACCTGTTGAGGCATTTGGCGCATGGCGTTCTATATGTTTCGTGCAACTGCAGCAATGAGCAATCAAATCATTTTGTTCACAATTGACATTTGGCGCATGGCAATTTGACACCCATTTTGTTCACAATTGACATCCTTTTTCTTCAGTTTTGACAAACTTGCTTCGGTTTTGACATCGTTTTGTTTGAGCGAATTCATCCTCAACGCGTCTTGATGAACTTGCTTGTCGTTTGATTGCAGGTACCAGTAGTACCCCTCTTGGACAGACTGCGCATGGCTTCTCTACCCATACCCCGGCACGCCCATCAGGTTAGTAGCCTATAGCAAACCATCACTTCATCCTCATATGCCTAGATTGTTCATTCCATTTGGAACGATTGATTGCTACAGGGTCACGGGTCCTGTGCCAGGGACAGGCCACCAAGATGGCACCACTTTCTTCGATACATCCTTCATCTGCTGCTGCAAGTGGTTGGTTTCTCCTCCCAGTTCTGCTTCTTTGCTTGCTGCAGATTTTGATGAATTCGGGGCTGGAATTGTTGATTGCAGTGAGTAGGGTCACGAACAGGGGCCAGACCAGGCCTTCCATGTCTTTTTCAGGTGTGTCCATTGCAATGTTCAGACTCGCCCATATTTGTTCCAAATCCCGTATCGATCTATTGAGGTATGATGCATGTCGCTCTACATGTTTGCAGGTAACACCTCCTCGTCCCGAGCAACCGCTCCTCCTCGCACCTCACCAAGAACCAGGGATCTACTCGCCAACTTCATCGGTAGTGATCTCTTAAGCTCTCCATGGACTCCTCCAATCCTAGAAAATGACCCAAGCCTCAGTCTAACCCTTGCACCCCCAGGTGCGTTCATCAACGTTCATTTGGTTGTGCATGTACAAATTGAATGTGTTACGTGCTCTGGCATGTGGTTCCATGCACAGTTGTGATATCAGAGGAGTTGAGTGCTTTGGAGGAAGAGACCTCTGATGATACTAATGGCCAAGGTACTTCTGTAACATTGCAGATATTAGTGTATCCATTTGTTTTGCACCTGGTGACTGACAGTTTGGTATCGAATTAGTTATTGCAGGCACTGTCCTCGTCGAGGAACCAGGTGTGCCCAATTTATTGTCCAAGTTCATCGATGGCAGCTTCTTTGATCGAGAATGGGTGACATCAATACGAGAAAACAACGCTCGTTTGAATCTGACACTCGCCACTCCCGAAGGTGCTTCATCCTTTCTTGTGCTATTCCTTTACTGCATGGCTCGATAGAATCTGGTACAGAAGCAATAATGTTGTTTTTATTTGTACGGAGAAGAGGAAACAAGAAGCTTCTTGTTGAAAGACTACTCCTCATGCCCCTCGTGCAAGGCCCGTCCATCAGCGGTGGTAGAGGCCCCCATCCGCCACGTTTGCCTCTGTATTCCATGCAAAAAAGACTTGGTCCCGAACAGTTGTCGTGCGTGCAACACTCTGCATTTTTTCTCAAATCTCGTGGATCTTCTAGCTGGTACACTGCTTGTCAACCTGAGGTCTTGGCATATAATCTTTGTGATGATGTTTGAATATGGAGGTTGATGTTGTTTGCGTCTTTTAGAAAAGAAGAGGCGTCAGGAGGCAGGGGATCCACCAAGGGCAGGGACGGAGCTCGCAAATCTCTGAAGCAGGGTGACAAAATAAATATGGGACAACCCGATGATCTTCCCGCAGTACTACCTCCAGAAGCCATCACCACAGTCGCCTGGTCTGCATGCGCCGCTGATGCCATATTATCTCAGATGCCCGGTGTGCAAGGCGCGCGATGCCACGTTGCGGCTCATGCCGATCCAGCACATCTGCTTGTACTCAAAGTGCTACATGGATGCCCCCCCACCCCCATGGCTTGTCCCTCGTGCGTCTGATTTTCTAGAGAGTGGCGTACATATATACTTTGATCGTTGGCTTATTCAGACTGCTTGGGATGCTCGATAGAGTGTGACACCTTTTTTTTTCTTCATGAACTGTGGCACGATATTCATCAATGATGTGAGTGGATGAGTGGCTCGCCTTGACTGTTCTATGCACTGTATTTTGTGTTTGCCAGACAGTTTGCGCTTACTACTACACTTATTCTTATTCTTGGGCTCTTGGCTCAAGTAGTACTCTACTACCCACTGCTTCTTGTAGAAACTTTGGCATCTTTCTTCTTTGCCTGTTCTTTCTATTACTAGCATGGGTGATATTTAATCTAAGGCTTCTTGTTGCATTTTTGATAATTCGAGCATTGTTACACTATGAGAGCACTTGTATATTTGTGGTACTCAACATTATCTGGTCCACAAAACCATGTTATCTTTAAATAGTGGCAAAATATGCAGGATGGAGTAATCCTTAAATCGATAGAGACAAATACACACTTCTTAACTTGGACAGTAAATAGACCAATCCACATAACAGGAGATCATATTTGGCAATGATGTTAGCAATCCTGTAATTGTATCGACCATAGCAAACATTCTTTCAAGAGAAATGTTCAATCTCCTGGCGTGGACAAAGTGCATAGCCATATATGATGAACAATTATTGTGCATTCAATCATCCACGAACAACATCAATATGTTCATGTCTTGGAAACATCTGAATCAGATCATTGCCACTACCAAAAATGCCAGCTCAATTTATTGTTGCTTCTCAGGCCATACTAAACCGAGCAAGAATAGATGTGAACAAAGTAGGAGCGGAGTTCCCACATGTTTAGCCAGCATCCTCTTGCAGTCACCAGCGTGCACCTTACAAGAATACATTGGAAATGAGCTAGCTATGCTCGTGAAGAAGTTCCATAAGTTCTCCAAGAAGAATCGCTTTCGGAAAGTCTTCAAGATCCAGCTCAAGAAATGATGAAGCTTCTACTCGTGACCACAAGAAGAGAACATGCCACAAATGCAAGAAACCTGGTCACTACATCTCTGAGTGTCCTCAATGGGACAAGGAATCTAATAATAATAATAATAATAATAATAAGAAGAATAATAATAATAAAATAAGAAGAAGAAGAAGAAGAAGAAGAAGAAGAAGAAGAAGAAGAAGAAGAAGAAGAAGAAGAAGAAGAAGAAGAAGAAGAAGAAGAAGAAGAAGAAGAAGAAGAAGAAGAAGAAGAAGAAGAAGAAGAAGAAGAAGAAGAAGAAGAAGAAGAAGAAGAGAAGAAGAAGAAGAAGAAGAAGAAGAAGAAGAAGAAGAAGAAGAAGAAGAAGAAGAAGAAGAAGAGGAAGAGGAGGAAGAAGAGGAAGAGAGAAGAAGAAGAAGAAGAAGAAGAAGAAGAAGAAGAAGAAGAAGAAGAAGAAGAAGAAGAAGAAGAAGAAGAAGAAGAAGAAGAAGAAGAAGAAGAAGAAGAAGAAGAAGAAGAAGAAGAAGAAGAAGAAGAAGAAGAAGAAGAAGAAGAAGAAGAAGAAGAGGAGGAGGAGGAGGAAGAGGAGGAAGAGGAGGAAGAGGAGGAAGAAGAGGAAGAAGAGGAAGAGGAAGAAGAAGAAGAAGAAGAAGAAGAAGAAGAAGAAGAAGAAGAGGAAGAAGAAGAAGAAGAAGAGGAGGAAGACGAGGAAGAGGAGGAAGAGGAGGACGAAGAAGAAGAGGAAGAGGAGGAAGAGGAGGAAGAGGAGGGTGTTGGATCCTTAAGAAACAAATTTTGAACCAAAACCCTAGGAAAGAGGGTGTTGGGTTCGAGAGGAAAATGAATGTTGATGGTTCTTACTGGAAGCCTGAGCAGTACCCCAAAACCACATGGGTTGCTGCAAAGGGACCTTCAGTAGATCCATCTACCTTATCTGGCTTCACTTGTGCTAACCCTATTATCATTGATTAATCCTTTGATGCAAATTATAAAATGTCCAAAAATCAAAATGGTGAAGTGTTTGCCAGGTATATCGGTACTAACTACAGGAATGGACCACCCTTGAATAAGATCTGGGCGACCAAAAGTTGTCTTGAGAAGCTTCCTGTGAATGTCTGATGACCCACAAGTATCGGGATCAATTGTAACTCTTTTCGATAAGTAAGAGTGTCGAACCCAACGAGGAGTAGAAGGAAATGACAAGTGGTTTTTAGCAATGTAATGTCTGCAAGTGCTGAAATTGTAAGTAACAGGGTAGTTTGATATCAAGATATTTTGTAACGAGCAAGTAATGATATTAGTAGCAGAAGTGTAGCAAGGTAGCCCAATCCTTTTGAAGCAAACGACAGGCCAAAGCGGTCTCTTGTGATAAGCAAAATGTTCTTGAGGGTACACGGGATTTTCATCTAGTCACTTTCACCATGTTGGTTTGATTCGTGTTTGGTACTTTGATAATTTGATATGTGGGTGGACCAGTGCTTATGTGTTGTTCTTAATTGAACAAACCTCCTACTTATGATTAACCCTCCCGCAAGCATCTGCAACTACGAGAAAAGTATTAAGAATAAATTCTAACCATAGCATAAAACTTTTGGATCCAATCGGTCCCTTACGAAATAGCGCATAAACTGGGGTTTAAGTTTCTGTCACTCTCGCAACCCATCATCTAATTGCTACTCCACAATGCATTCCCTTAGGCCCAAATATGGTGAAGTGTCATGTAGTCGACGTTCACATGACACCACTAAGGGAATCACAACATACATACTATCAAAATATCGAACACATATCAAGTTCACATGATTACTTGCAACATGATTTCTCCTGTGACCTCAAGAACAAAAGTAACTACTCACAAATGATAACCATGCTCAAGACCAGAGGGGTATTAAATAGCATATTGGATATGAACATATAATCTTCCACCAAATAAACCATATAGTAATCAACTACAAGATGTAATCAACACTACTAGTCACCCACAAGCACCAATCTATAGTTACGGTAACGAGATTGAACACAAGAGATGAACTAGGGTTTGAGATGAGATGGTGTTGTTGAATATGTTGATGGAGATTGCCCTCCCCAAGATGTGAGAGTTGTTGGTGATGATGATGATGATGATTTTCCCCTCTGGGAGGGAAGTTCCCGCGGCAGAATCGCTCCGTCGGAGGGCAAAAGTGCTCCCGCTAATGTTCCGCCATGAGATGGTGGCGCTCTGTCCCAAAAGTCCTCCCCCTATTTTTTTCTAGGTCAAAATGACTTATATGCCAGAAGATGGGCACCGGAGGTGGGCCTGGGTGAGCACAACCCACCAGGGCGCGCCTGGGCTCCTTGGTGCGCCCAGGTGGGTTGTGCCCACCTGGTGGGGCCCCTCTGGTAGTTATTTGCTCCAATATTCCTCATATATTTGATAAAAAATCTCCGTGAAGTTTCAGCTTGTTTGGAGTTGTGCAGAATAGGTGGCCTGATGTAGCTTTTCCAGGTCCAAATTTCCAGCTGCTAGAATTCTCTCTCTTTGTGTATACCTTGCATATTATGAGAGAAAAGGCATTAGAATTACTCCAAAAAGCATTATTGTGGATAAAAACATTATAAATAACAATAAGAAAACATGATGCAAAATGGACGTATCAACTCCCCCAAGCTTAGACCTTGCTTCTCCTCAAGCAAAAAACGAAATCGAAAAACATGTCCACATGCTTAGAGAGAGAGAGAGAGAGAGGTGTCAATAAAAATAAAATACGGACATAGAAGCATCATGTTCATTATTATAACAACAACAAACTTAAACATAAAACTTTTGTCAAAGAACTTTTATCATAGACTTCTCATGAATAAGTGACCATTCATCACACTTTTGAAGTATAAAGCAAAAACACTATTAGAAACCAACAAACTATGTTTCCAGTCAACTTTGCAACTACAATTCATCATCTTTTCACGAAGGATCACGTTTCAGGAAGGGTCACGTATTGGAGACGTATCAGCATCCCCAAGCTTAATTCCTACTCGTCCTCGAGTAGGTAAATGATAAAAGAAATAATTTATGAAGTGTGAATGCTAGCAAAGTGCACAAGTTTGATCAATGACAATTTCGATCACTTTTCCTAGCATCATAACAACAATTCTTTCCTATAAAACTTCTCATGTTAAAGTAGCAACCAATTCACATGTTAAGGTTCAAACAATGAATTCTCTTAAAACTCAACAACCTATGTTCTCAGTCACCAAGCAATTCTAATTCAACTTATTCAATAGAGTTTAAGTAAGAGCTCCACATAATCAACCATCATATAGTCTTCTATGATTGCTAACACTCACTGCATACACATGAGCAAAACGTTTCAACCGGACACATAGAAAGATAGGGGCTTATAGTTTCGCCTCCCAACGTATTCACCTCAAGGGTGATGTCAACAATAATGACTCATGCTATCTATATTCAACTGTACATATGTGCCTAGATCTTTCCTAACCACATGATACTTGCCAAAGGAGAAAAATTAAAAGGAATAGAAGGAAAACTTTGACTCTTTGCATAAAAGTAAATACATAAAAGTAAAAGATAGGCCCTTCACAGAGGGAAGCAGAGGTTGCCATGCACTTATTTGTTTGTATGCTCAACCCCTTAGTGCAAAAGAATGTCACATTGCATTGCCCCTTGTGATAGCGACCTTTATTATGCAGTATGTCGCTTTTATTCTTCACCATCACAAGTTTGTGCAACGCACAATTTTCTCTTACAGTAAATGATCTCACACTTCTAGAAGCAATTTTTATTGCCTTTTTGCACCGATGACAGCTTACTTGAGGGATCTTGATCAATCCCTAGGTAGGTATGGTGGACACTTGAAAATAAGATTTGGGTTTAAGGGTTTTTGGATGCACAAGTAGTATCTCTACTTAGTGCAGAATTTTTGGCTAGCAAAGATAGGGGCAAGGAGCACATGTTAAAGGATCTATTACAATATGACTTCTACGTGAATATAAACAAACATAAACCATTAAGTTGTCTTCCTTGTCCAACGTCAACAATTCTGGCATATAATATTTTGATGAGGGCTCACAATCACAAAAGATTTCTAGGATAGTATATTTATATGTGAATCTTCTCTTCCCTTATTAATTCTTTCATGAGTTGCATCATTGACTAATGATATGTTTGTCAATCTCAAATAAAATTTTCTACTTATACTTTTCCTTATGTGGTGTCATCACCTACCATAAGATTAGTATATGATATTTTTGATTTATTTCCTTTCTTTTATTTATTTCCTTTCTCTTTCATTTTCTTTCCTATTTCTTTTCTTTTAATTGCAACATGAAAATAAAGAAAGCAAAAAACTCAAACTAAACTTTATTATATATCTTGCACACGATTACAAGGATAGATCACTAAGCAAACTCTCGAAAGGAAAGGATCGAACTAAACTTTTATTTATCTAAAGCAAAAGATCGAACTAAATTAAGTGAAGGCAAAAATATAGTGGGATGATACGATACCGGGGCACCTCCCCCAAGCTTGGCGGAAGCCAAGGGCAGTGCCCATACCTGATACTCAATTTTCCTTTGTTGATGAATATGGTGGTGGTGATGGCAATTGTTCCTTCAATTTTTTCATATTGAGAAATTTCTTCCTTAAAATCATTGACTTCTAGCTCCAGCTTCAAGATCTTGTCACATAAATCCTCTTTGCTTTTCTGCCGAAAACGAAAAGGAATAGATTGGTTTTTAGACTGGTAAGCTCTCTTAGAGAGACTTGACTTTTTGAACTCCATGTGCATATCCCCAGGTTGAGGTAGAGGAACATCCTCCTCCTCCGAGCTTGAACCATCGATCCTCATCAAGTAAGCATCCTCCTCGTCATCGGTAGTTTGACCATAAGGAGATAGGTTCCCATAGGTCTTTGGGTCAGCAATGAGATGTGAGACATAGCTCTCTCTGTCAGAGTCTTGGGACGACATATTTTCAGAACAACGCAGAAAACAGCAAGAGAGAAGAACAGGGGACTTCTCCGTGCTACGGTGATCAACAGGTTCGGGAAGTATATATAGATTTTTTATCCTGGTGGACAAGTGATACATCTCCAACGTATCTATAATTTTTGATTGCTCCATGCTATATTGTCTACTATTTTGAATGTTTATGGGCTTTATTATACACTTTTATATCATTTTTGGGACTAACCTATTAACCCAGAGCCCAGTGCCAGTTTCTGTTTTTACCCTGTTTTAGGGTTTCGAAGAAAAGGAAAATCAAATGGAGTCCAATTGACCTGAAACTTCACGGAACTCATTTTTGGAAGGAAAGAAGCCCAGAAGACTTGGAGTGCACGTCGGGGGATCTGCGAGGAGGTCACGAGGCAGGGCGGCGTGCCCACCCCCCTGGGCGCGCCCTCCACCCTCGTGAGCCCCTCATGGCTCCCCTGATGTACTTCTTCCGCCTATATATCTCCATATACCCTAAAAACATTCGGGAGCACAATAGATCGGGAGTTCCACCGCCAGAAGCCTCCGTAGCCACTGAAAGCCAATCTAGACCCGTTCCGGCACCCTGCCGGAGAGGGCAATCCCTCTCTGGTGGCCATCTTCATCATCCCGGTGCTCTCAATGACCAGGAGGGAGTAGTTCTCCCTCGGGGCTGAGGGCATGTACCAGTAGCTATGTGTTTGATCTCTCTGTCTCTCTCTTGTGTTCTTGATTTGGCACGATCTTGATGTATCGCGAGCTTTGCTATTATAGTTGGATCTTATGTTTCTCCTCCCCCTCTTCTCTCTTGTAATGAATTGAGTTCCCCTTTGAAGTAATCTTATTGGATTGAGTCTTTAAAGATTTGAGAACACTTGATGTATGTCTTGACCTGCGTATCTGTGGTGACAATGGGATATCACGTGATTCACTTGATGTATGTTTTGGTGATCAGCTTGTGGGTTCCGCGCATGAACCTATGCATAGGGATTGGCACACGTTTTCGTCGTGATTCTCCGGTAGAACTTTGGGGCACTCTTTGAGGTCCTTTGTGTTGGTTGAATAGATGAATCTGAGATTGCGTGACGCTTATCGTATAATCATACCCACGGATACTTGAGGTGACATTGGAGTATCTAGGTGACATTAGGGTTTTGGTTGATTTGTGTCTTAAGGTGTTATTCTAGTACGAACTCTAGGGCTGTTTGTGACAATTATAGGAATAGCCCAACAGATTGATTGGAAAGAATAACTTTGAGGTGGTTTCGTACCCTACCATAATCTCTTCGTTCGTTCTCCGCTATTAGTGACTTTGGAGTGACTCTTTGTTGCATGTTGAGGGATAGTTATGTGATCCAATTATGTTAGTATTCTTGAGGGAACTTGCACTAGCAATCCAGAAGACTTGGAGTGTACATAAGGGAAGCAACGAGGCAGGGGGGCGCGCCCTCCACCCTCGTGGGCCCATCATGGCTCCCCTGATGTATTTCTTCCGCCTATATATATCCATATACCCTAAAATGATCGGGGAGCACAATAGATCGGGACTTCCGCCGCCAGAAGCCTCCGTAGCCATCGAAAGCCAATCTAGACCCATTCCGATGGCCATCTTCATCATCCCGGCGCTCTCCATGAC
Source organism: Triticum aestivum (assembly GCF_018294505.1). Lineage (NCBI taxonomy): Eukaryota > Viridiplantae > Streptophyta > Magnoliopsida > Poales > Poaceae > Triticum > Triticum aestivum. The sequence continues at coordinate 306,529,357 of NC_057794.1, forward strand.
GAGGAGGGAGTAGTTCTCCCTCGGGGCTGAGGGTATGTACCAGTAGCTATGTGTTTGATCTCTCTCTCTCTCTCGTGTTCTTGAGGTGATACGATCTTGATGTATCGCGAGCTTTGCTATTATATTTGGATCCTATGATGTTTCTTCCCCCCTCTACTCTCTTGTAATGGATTGAGTTTTCCCTTTGAAGTTATCTTATCGGATTGAGTCTTTAAGGATTTGAGAACACTTGATGTATGTCTTGCGTGGGATACCCGTGGTGACAATGGGGTATTCTATTGATTCACTTGATGTATGTTTTGGTGATCAACTTGCGGGTTCCGCCCATGAACCTATGCATAGGGGTTGGCACAAGTTTTCATCCTGACTCTCCGGTAGAAATTTGGGACACTTTTTGAGGTTCTATGTGTTGGTTGAATAGATGAATCTGAGATTGTGTGATGCATATCATACAATCATACCCACGGATACTTGAGGTGACATTGGAGTATCTAGGTGACATTAGGGTTTTTGTTGATTTGTGTCTTAAGGTGTTATTCTAGTACGAACTCTAGGGCTGTTTGTGACACTTATAGGAATAGCCCAACGGATTGATTGGAAAGAATAACTTTGAGGTGGTTGCGTACCCTACCATAATCTATTCGTTTGTTCTCCGCTATTAGTGACTTTGGAGTGACTCTTTGTTGCATGTTGAGGATAGTTATGTGATCCAATTATGTTAGTATTGTTGAGGGAACTTGCACTAGCGAAAGTATGAACCCTAGGCCTTATTTCCACGCATTGCAATACCGTTTACGCTCACTTTTATCATTAGTTACCTTGCTGTTTTTATATTTTCAGATTACAAATACCTTTATCTACTATCCATATTGCACTTGTATCACCATATCTTCGCCGAACTAGTGCACCTATACAATTTACCATTGTATTGGGTGTGTTGGGGACACAAGAGACTCTTTGTTATTTGGTTGCAGGGTTTCTTGAGAGAGACCATCTTCATCCTACGCCTCCTATGGATTGATAAACCTTAGGTCATCCACTTGAGGGAAATTTGCTATTGTCCTACAAACCTCTGCACTTGGAGGCCCAACAACGTCTACAAGAAGAAGGTTGTGTAGTAGACATCAAGCTCTTTTCTGGCGCCGTTGCTGGGGAGGTGAGTGCTTGAAGGTATATCTTTAGATCTTGCAATCGAGTCTTTTAGTTTCTTGTTTTATCACTAGTTTAGTTTATAAAAGAAAACTGTAAAAAATGGAATTGAGTTTGTCTCATACGCTTCACCTTTTTAATATCTTTTGTAAGTATGATGGTAAGGAAAATTGTGCTCAAGTGCTAGAACAAGAAATCTATAAAATGTTTGGCACTAAATATTTGAATGATGAGCATGATCGCAATGTTGTTAGTGTGAATTCCTTTAATATCTATGATGCTAATGATATGCAAAGCCACAAGCTTGGGGAAGCTATGTTTGATGAAGATGATATTTTTTGTCCCCCAAGTTTTGATGAGCAAATTTATTATGATGAAAGCATGCCTCCTATCTATGATGATTATTGTGATGACATGTATGCTTTACAGAATAATGATAACCATGAAACTTGTCATCATGATTTTAGTTTTCAATTGGATTATGCCTCGCATGATAGTTATTTTGTTGAGTTTGCTCCCACTACTATTCATGAGAAGTAATTTGCTTATGTGGAGAGTAGTAAATTTTCTATGCTTGTAGATCATGAAAAGAATGCTTTAGGTGCTGGTTATATTGTTGAATTCATTCATGATGCTACTGAAAATTATTATGAGGGAGGAATATATGCTTGTAGGAATTGCAATAATATTAAGTTTCCTCTCTTTGTGCTTAAAGTTTTGAAGTTAAGCTTGTTTTACCTTCCTATGCAAGTCGATTCTTGTTCCCACAAGTTGTTTGCTCACAAAATCCCTATGCATAGGAAGCATGTTAGACTTAAATGTGCTATTCATATTCTTCATGATGCTCTCTTTATATTTCAATTCTTATCCTTTATGTGAGCATCGTTGGAATCATCATGCCTTGCTAGGGGCGTTAAACGATAGCGCTTGTTGGGAGGCAACCCAATTTTATTTTAGTTCCTTGCTTTTTGTTCCTGTTTAGTAATAAATAATTCATATAGCCTCTGTTTAGATGTGGTTTTTTGCTTTTAATTAATGTTTGTGCCAAGTAGAACCTTTGGGAAGACTTGGGGAAAGTCTTGTTGATCATGCTGTCAAAAACAGAAACTTTAGCGCTCACGAGAATTGCTGCCATTTTTATTTGGAGAGTGATATTTAGTTAATTCTTTTTGCATATGATTAATATACAAATTCCTCAGGTCCAGAAATTTGTTTGAGAATTTTATGAGTTCCAGAAGTATACGTTTGATCCATATTACTACAGAGTGTTCTGTTTTTGACAGATTCTGTTTTTCATGTGTTGTTTACTTATTTTGATGAATCTATGGCTAGTAAAATAGTTTATAAACCATAGAGAAGTTATAATACAGTAGGTTTAACACCAATATAAATAAAGAATGAGTTGATTACAGTACCTTGAAGTGGTGTTTTGTTTTCTTTTGCTAACGGAGCTTACGAGTTTTTTGTTAAGTTTTGTGTTGTGAAGTTTTCAAGTTTTGGGTAAGGATTCGATGGACTATGGAATAAGGAGTGGCAAGAGCCTAAGATTGGGGATGCCCAAGGCACCCCAAGGTAATATTCGAGGATAGCCAAGAGCCTAAGCTTGGGGATGCCCCGGAAGGCATCACCTCTTTCGTCTTCGTTCATCGGTAACTTTACTTGGAGCTATATTTTTATTCGCCACATGAGATGTGTTTTGCTTGGAGCGTCAATTTATTTTGTTAGAATTTTCTTGCTGTTAGTTAGAACAATGTTTTGCATCTTTTATTTCAATAAAAGTGGCATTGATAGCCTTTACTAAGCCTATTTTAGAAGTCCACATGTTGCTGTTTGAAAACAGAAAGTTTACCGCTGTTGCAATAATTCCCTAGAAAAGTCAGAATGTGATAAAATGTTGAAACCTTTTGAATATTAAGCTCTGATAAATTTACTACAGTGGGAATTTTCTTTCATAATTGTTGGAGCTAGGGAAGTATGGATGTTGCAGCATTCTTTACAGACTATCCTGTTTAGGCAGATTGCTGTTATGTTTGCATTGTTTGCATATGTTTGCTTCTTTAATGATTCTATTTGAGGATAGGACTATTAAATATGCAGAGGAATTTAGTATGCAATGTTGAATAATAATTTTAGTGATTTGCTACAGTAGAATATGATAAGGTTTTGGCAATGGTTTATACTAACTTATCTCACGAGTCCTTGTTGATTTTTGTGTGGATGAAGCTTTTGAGATTTAAGGAGATCATGATATGAGAAGAATTAAGGAGACACAAAAGCTCAAGATTGGGGATGCCCAAGGCACCCCAAGATAATATTTCAAGAAGTCTCAAGCGTCTAAGCTTGGGGATGCCCCGGTTGGCATCCCACCTTTCTTCTTCAACAATTATTGGTTAGTTTCGGTTGATCCTAAGTTTTTGCTTCTTCACATGATGTTTACCATTCTTAGAATGTCATTTTAGTTTGCTTTGCTTGCTGTTTGAATAAAATACCAAGATCTGAAATTATTAAATGTTAGAGAGTCTTCACATAGTTGCATAATTATTCGACTGCTCATTGATCTTCACTTATATCTTTCAGAGTAGTTTGTCATTTGCTCTAGTGCTTCACTTATATCCTTTTAGAGCACGGTGGTGGTTTTATTTTATAGAAATAGATGAACTCTCATAATTCACTTATATTATTTTGAGAGTCTTAAATAGCATGGTAATTTTCTTAAAATCCTAATATGCTAGGTATACAAGATTAGTAAAAACTTTCATATAGTGTTTTGAATACTAAGAGAAGTTTGATGCTTGATGATTGTTTTGAGATATGGAGGTAATAATATCAAAGTCGTGCTAGTTGAGTAGTTGTGAAATTTAGAAATGCTTGTGTTGATGTAACATCCCAAAATTCTAAATTTTGGAATGTTATAATAAATAGATAGATTTGATTGATTGTTTGATTGATTGTGTGAATTGAGTGAAATTCGAAACCTTTTTGAAAGTTAAATGAGAGGGAATAAAAGGACTTTCCCAAACTTTCATTTTTCATTTATGATCTTCATGAATTCAAATTCTTTTCAAATACAAAACCCTAGAGAGAAGATGACATGACTTCTTCCATTTAATAAATGAAAAGGGTGTTTGAAAAATATTTGAATTCCATTGGAAAATATTCAGAAACATTAAGCAACTCAATGATTTTCACGAGAGAAGATAAAATGACTTCTTCAAATTATATGAAATATGAGTTGGGAGTTTCAAAGAAACTCAAATTTAAAAATCCAGTTGAAGTTATTTTTCAAATTGGGTTATTTGAGGATTTATTCAAATTATTTTTCTCCAAAAATAAAATATACGGAAAATAGGGTAAAATGATTCCCTACAATAGAAAATTGGAGAAAAATTAATTTGAAATCATTTTGGTATTTTTAAAATGATTTTACTGAGTTTTTATTAGACCAGTAGCACTCTTTAAATTATTTGAATTTTTCTGGATTTTATTTGACTTTACAAAAATGTCCATGTTGTAGAAAATCTTTTTCTGAAAATTTTGGTATATTATATGCCTATATAATATTTTTAAATTATCTTGTTTTATTATTTTAAATTGTCTGGAAAATGTAAAAAAAAAACCTTCCCTCCGACTGGGCCGACCCAGCTCTTAGGCCAGGCCGCAAGCCCAGCCCACCTCCTTGCCGCCCCCGAGCTCACGAGCGGGAATCCCGCCACCGCACGACTCGCCGGCCACCGCCGTGGCCGAGTCGGCCTCCTCGCGCCGTGTTTGCCCCTGCCGCACGCCTCCCGAGGCCGCCCTTCCATAAATAGCGCCCGGGCCCTCTCCTCCTCGTCGCTCGCACCGCCTTGCCTCGCCCGCAACTCGCGCCGTCGCCGGAGATTCGCGGCCGCCGCCGCAGTGCCTCGCCGCGCCGCCGCCCGCTGCTGCTGTACAGCGCGCCGCCCGCGCCGCCGCACCCCTTTCCCGCGCATCGCCGCCCCGCGCCGCCCTGCCTCGCCACGCTCGCCGGAACCGCCGCGCCGCCTTGCCTCGCTGCCGCCGGAGTTGACAGCCGACGCCGGTTCGATCCACCGCCGACCCGCCTGAACCGGTAGGAACTGCCCGGTTCGCCGGTTTATTTTAGGGTTTCGGTTTTTGTTTTAGAAAAAAACCGGTTTAGTTTTTTTAGTTAGATCTATTTAGAGAACGTTCTCTGTTTAGAACTAGTTAGTGAACGTTCGTTATTTAGTGTTTTCTTTTTCTGTTAATTTCGGCCAGGGACCTATTCGTGATAACTTTCTTCACAGATTAGTCCCTGTACTTCAAACGACTATAACTTTTCACCCGTTTGTCTAAATCCAACGAAACCAACACCCACTTCTTCATTTCGATCCCCTCTATCCAGTAATCCAACTCAAACATGTTTTTGAAAATTTTAAAATTTGAGTTAGATCAGATTTGAATTCAAACTTCGTTTGATCATAACTTGAGTTTCGTAACTCCGTTTGAGTTGATTCTTTTTGCAAATCGAAGCTCTTGACCTAAACTTTCTGATAAGGCCAAATTCATATAATTTTGGTACTGTTAGAAATTGTTTTATGTTGCAAGAGTTATTTGCTTGGTTTTGATGTTTTCCGAATTGTCTTCTTCGGTCTTTCTGATCTTTTGAGTGATTGCTTATGTGTGGTTACTATTGCTTGCTTATGATAGATTGACCGGAGTGTGACGAGTAGAACTATCAAGAGTTTTGAGTGCGAATCATCTTCATCAACATTGCAGGCAAGTTCACACTTTGATCATACCTTTTTCATACCCAGTTTTTATTGCATTAGATCAATCCTCACACATTGCATGATTAGGATCTAATTAAATTGTGGGATGGGAAGTAGTTGAGGTAGTGCCTATTACTAGTTTATTATCAAACCTTTGGGAGCTACTTCTACGTTTGCTTATTATGCCATGCTATGCTAGTAGACGTGGATTGGGTGAGTGATATCCATGACAGATGTGAGTTTGTTAATTAATGGTTTATCTAAGGTGGCAACTTAAACACACATCTGGGTGGATTGAGGCACCTGGGTATTCCAGGACTTGCCTGTTTTCTTTTGGACCGCCACCCAGGGTCAAAGGGATCATGAGATTTTTCATACTAGAAACTTCCATGTGCAGCCACAAGCTATTATGGGCTCTAGCATAGTTGACTAAGTCGTGCGAACTCTTATAGTGGTAGACTAGCAGATGTAGGGGATGTAGGTGGTACGGTCTACCCGATCGTAAGGTGCGAGCGCTTTTGAAAGACTATGTCTCGGTCATCCGTCTTCTCAAACACCATGTAGTGCGAGAAACCAAATGGAGGCGATCGAGCCTTGTGGGGAAAAGTGCGCAAACCTCTACAGAGTGTAATAAACTAATCATGGTTAGCCGTGTCCCCGGTTATGGACGTTTTGAGTATCTAGTACCTGGATTATCATGTGAATCTCATCATGTTACTTTAAATGAATGTTGTCGGGTGTTAATGATTATTTTTAATTGGGATTGAGAATGATGTCAACCATTCTCAATGTTTAACAACCACCATGATAGTTAAATAAAATTTAGTCCTTTGTAGTAGGGAAAAATTGGCTTTTCGCAAAAACCTTATAACCATAGAGTTTTTCCACCAGCCATATATGCATGTAGTGATAGCCTTTATTCATCATTCTCTATGGTGTGAATTTGCCAGTACATTCAATGTACTGACCCTTTGTGGCTGCAATGTCTCATGTTGCAGGATTATCTTACGACAAGTAAGTGATACGTTAGGGTTACGATTTCTACACTCAACTTTGCCGTTGGTGTTGATGGGAATCGACAACCTTGTTACTTCCGGTATTTTGGATTGAGGTAATAGTATTTTACGTTACTTATACATGTTATTTACCTTTGTTATAAATCCTCGAGTACTGTGTGTGTCAGCATACCGATCCAGGGATGGCACTTAAGCACAGAGACTTGATCCATTCGGGTCGAGTCGCTACAGTTGAAGTTTGCAAATCCTGTAGCATGCACGTATGGTAAATGTTGTGTAACAAATTTGAAACATGAGGTGTTATTTGATTGTCCTCCTTATGAGTGGAGGTCGGGGATGAGCGATGGTCTTTTCCTACCAATCTATCCCCCTAGGAGCATGCGCGTAGTGCCGAGGTTTTTGATGACTTGTAGATTTTTGCAATAAGTATGTGAGTTCTTTATGACTAATATTGAGTCCATAGATTATACGCACTCTCACCCTTCCATCATTGCTAGCCTCTACGGTACCATGCATTGCCCTTTCTCACATAGAGAGTTGGTGCAAACTTCGCCGGTGCATCCAAACCCCGTGATATGATACGCTCTTTCACACATAAACCTCCTTATATCTTCCTCAAAACAGCCACCATACCTACCTATTATGGAATTTCCATAGCCATTCCGAGATATATTGCCATGCAACTTTCCACCATCCAGTTTATCATGACACATTCATCATTGTCATATTGCTTAGCATGATCATGTAGTTGACATAGTATTTGTGGCAAAGCCACCGTTCATAATTTTTTTCATACTTGTCACTCTTGATTCATTGCATATCCCGGTACACCGCCGGAGGCATCCATATAGAGTCATACTTTGTTCTAGTATCGAGTTGTAATCATTGAGTTGTAAATAAATAGAAGTGTGATGATCATCATTCAATAGAGCATTGTCACAAAAAAAGAGAAAGAACAAAGAAAAAAAAGAAGGCCCAAAAAAAGAGAAAATAAATAAAAAGGGGCAATGCTACTATCCTTTTTTCCACACTTGTGCTTCAAAGTAGCACCATGTTCTTCATATAGAGAGTCTCTTGAGTTATCACTTTCATATACTAGTGGGAATTTTCATTATAGAACTTGGCTTGTATATTCCAACAATGGGCCTCCTCAAGTGCCCTAGGTCTTCGTGAGCAAGCAAGTTGGATGCACACCCACTTAGTTTCTTTTGTTGAGCTTTCATACATTTATAGCTCTAGTGCATCCGTTGCATGGCAATCCCTACTCCTTGCATTAACATCAATCGATGGGCATCTCCATATCCCATTGATTAGCCTCGTTGATGTGAGACTTTCTCCTTTTTTGTCTTCTCCACATAACCCCCTCATTATATTCTATTCCACCCATAGTGCTATATCCATGGCTCGCACTCATGTATTGCGTGAAAGTTTATAAGTTTGAGATTACTAAAGTATGAAACAATTGCTTGGCTTGTCATCGGGGTTGTTCATGATGAGAGCATTCTTGTGTGACGAAAATGGAGCATGACTAAACTATATGATTTTGCAGGGATGAACTTTCTTTGGCCATGTTATTTTGAGAAGACATGATTGCTTAGTTAGTATGCTTGAAGTATTATTATTTCTATGTCAATATGAACTTTTATCTTGAATCTTTCACATCTGAATATTCATGCCACAATTAAGAAGAATTACATTGAAATTATGCCAAGTAGCGCTCCGCATCAAAAATTCTGTTTTTATCATTTACCTACTCGAGGACGAGCAGGAATTAAGCTTGGGGATGCTGATACGTCTCCAACGTATCTATAATTTTTTATTGCTCCATGCTATATTGTCTACTGTTTTGAATGTTTATGGGCTTTATTATACACTTTTACATCATTTTTGGGACTAACCTATTAACCCAGAGCCCAGTGCCAGTTTTTGTTTTTACCCTATTTTAGGGTTTCAAAGAAAAGGAAAATCAAACGGAGTCCAATTGACCCGAAACTTCACGGAACTCATTTTTGGAAGGAAAGAAGCCTAGAAGACTTGGAGTGCATGTCGGGGGATCTACGAGGAGGTCACGAGGTAGGGGGGCGCGCCCACCCCCCCTGGGCGCGCCCTCCACCCTCATGAGCCCCTCGTGGCCCCCCTAACGTACTTCTTCCGCCTATATATATCCATATACCCTAAAAACATCCGGGAGCACAATAGATCGGGAGTTCCGCCGCCAGAAGCCTCCATAGCCATCGAAAGCCAATCTAGACCCATTCCGGCACCCTGCCGGAGGGGGCAATCCCTCTCCGGTGGCCATCTTCGTCACCCCGGTGCTCTCCATGACGAGGAGGGAGTAGTTCTCCCTCGGGGCTGAGGGTATGTACCAGTAGCTATGTGTTTGATCTCTCTCTCTCTCGTGTTCTTGATTTGGCACGATCTTGATGTATCGCGAGCTTTGCTATTATAGTTGGATCTTATGTTTCTCCTCCCCCTCTTCTCTCTTGTAATGAATTGAGTTCCCCTTTGAAGTAATCTTATTGGATCGAGTCTTTAAAGATTTGAGAACACTTTATGTATGTCTTGCCGTGCGTATCTGTGGTGACAATGGGATATCACGTGATTCACTTGATGTATGTTTTGGTGATCAATTTGTGGGTTCCGCCCATGAACCTATGCATAGGGGTTGGCACACGTTTTCGTCATGATTCTCCGGTAGAACTTTGGGGCACTCTTTGAGGTCCTTTGTGTTGGTTGAATAGATGAATCTGAGATTGTGTGACGCTTATCATATAATCATACCCACGGATACTTGAGGTGACATTGGAGTATCTCGGTGACATTAGGGTTTTCGTTGATTTGTGTCTTAAGGTGTTATTCTAGTACGAACTCTAGGGATGTTTGTGACAATTATAGGAATATCCCAACGGATTGATTGGAAAGAATAACTTTGAGGTGCTTTCGTACCCTACCATAATCTCTTCGTTCGTTCTCCGCTATTAGTGACTTTGGAGTGACTCTTTGTTGCATGTTGAGGGATAGTTATGTGATCCAATTATGTTAGTATTGTTGAGGGAACTTGCACTAGCGAAAGTATGAACCCTAGGCCTTATTTCCACGCATTGCAATACCGTTTACGCTCACTGTTGGTGTCAAAACCGGCGTATCTCGGGTAGGGGGTCCCGAACTGTGCGTCTAGGCCAGATGGTAACAGGAGGCAGGGGACACGATGTTTTACCCAGGTTCGGGCCCTCTTGATGGAGGTAAAACCCTACGTCATGCTTGATTAATATTGATGATATGGGTAGTACAAGAGTAGATCTACCACGAGATCAGAGAGGCTAAACCCTAGAAGCTAGCCTATGGTATGATTGTATGTTGTGGTTGTTGTCCTACGGACTAAAACCCTTCGGTTTATATAGACACCAGAGAGGGTTAGGGTTACACAAGGTCGGTTACAAAGGAGGAGATATCCATATCCGTATTGCCTAGCTTGCCTTCCATGCCAAGTAGAGTCACATCCCGACACGAGACGAAGTCTTCAATCTTGTATCTTCATAGTCTAATAGTCCGGCCAATGGATATAGTCTGGCTATCCGGAGACCCCCTAATCCAGGACTCCCTCAGTAGCCCCCGAACCAGGCTTCAATGACGATGAGTCCGGCGCGCAGTATTGTCTTCGGCATTGCAAAGGCGGCTTCCTCTCCAAATTATGTGTACCTGTCGAAATAGTGTCCGGTTTCTTGTGAATGTTGCACTCCTTGGCTTCCACGCCCAATAATAGCCACTTTCCACGTGTCGAGTGAATGTGAAGAGCCAGGGTGTTTTCACATTTACCCCCCTAGCTGTGTGAATGAGCCGCCTATTAAAAAGACGAGGATTCAGATCCAAATCACACCATCCCCCTTGGCAAGCCTTCATCGGAGCGCGCCCGACAGAGATCCATTCCATCATGGCCGGTCGACGCAGCTCCTCCTCTTGCTCCCCTAGCTCCAAGTCTAGAGATTGGGAGAGATGTTCCGTCCCGCACAGCAAATTAGTGATGCTTCAGACCAAGGGATTTCTTCCCCCAGCGTACATGGTCCCGGTTCGAGCCAGGCTCGCCACCTATAATGCCAGAGAGCAAGCAGAGAGCCTTCCCAATCCCTCCAAGGGAGAGCGGGTATGCCTTGTCCCTTATTTGGTAAGAGGGCTCGGATTCCCAATTCATCCGTTTCTCCGGGGGCTCCTGGAGTTCTACGGCGTCTAGTTGCGCAACCTTACGCCTGCCTCCATGCTGCATATCACGGGATTCGTAGCCCTTTGCGAGTTGTTTTTGGGCTGTGAGGCTCATTTCGCTCTGTGGAAGAAGTTGTTCTGCCTTGTGCCCCGTTCTCAAAAGGGGTCAATATATCAAGTGGGTGGAGCCGAAGTGTGGCGTGTTGCCGGGACCGGATACCTGTCCGGAACCCCAAAGAAGATGTGTGAAGACTGGCCTTCAGAATGGTTTTATATAGAAGACGTCCCCCTCCCGGATCCTATTCGGATCGGCCTTCCTGAGTTCCACAACGCCCCTTTGAAGAAGCACCGGAGCTGGCGTCCACGGAGCCCCCTGGAGGAAGATGACAGGGACGTTCTTTACCTGATGGGCCGGATAAGTTTTTAGCTCAATCCGTATTGACCATGATCGAGGTCATGGCCATATGTATCATGCGGGGGGTGCAGCCGCTTCAGTATAGAGGCCACCCCATGTGGGATTTCAACAGGGAGGATGACGCCACCCGCTATGGCCGTAAAGGGCCGGGATCGGTTGCTGATCTAATATAGATCTTATCCACTTTGTACAAGGGAGAAGAGGAGGAATTCCTTCATGCCAGCCCGTAGGGCGGATTTTCTATGTACAATCCTCCGAGCTGGGTAAGCGGAGACTTTTTCTCGCCCATCCGTTTCATATTTCCGCAGTTAAGTATTCAGTCTAGCGATTTCTACGCAGGAACTGCGCCAGGCTGTAAGGGAGATAAACAACCCCCCTCCACAACCCGAGGACCCTGGACGGTCCCTCGACCCGGCCTCCCAAGAGGATCCGGACATATCTGTGGAGCTGATCGATGGGGTGTTTTACCAATCGAGCAATGATAATGGTTTGGTGGCCATTACGACCGATTACCCTGGGCTAGTTCCAGCCTCACAGGTGACTGAGACCGAAGTCCCGGCACTTCAAAAAGGGATCTGTCCTTGCATGTTTTTGATCGCCGTATAACAGTCGTGTTTTGCAGGGGAGGTCCTCGAGGCAGAAGGCCGAGCCTGCGGCGACTGACCAACAAGGGGCCGCGAGGCAAGGCAGGCTGAAAAGACCCGCAGTCCGGATTGAGACACCGACACAGCGGTACGGCGCGCCGTCTTTATTGCAAGACATTATTCTCAGAGGCGTATTAATGCCCATGCCTTCTTTTCAGGAAAAAGAGCGCTTGCCGGACTATACTCGGAGAGGCTACCAATCGCGCCTCCACAAGCCAGGCTCCAAGGCTGAATTCGGAGGCAGGTACGAATATGAGGCGTGCGCTGGGTGCTCCTCTGACAGAGGATGCAGATAAACTGTCCGCCACCAATTCCGAGGTGGAAAGTGCCATGAACCACAGGCGTCGCCGGGCTGTTCTTCGTGACGCTTGTTTCTCCCAAGAGGCATTGGATGCCTTCAACTCGGGAGACGCGCACCTCCGTGCCGCTCAAAATGGTCTAGCCAGAGCCACGGAGCAGTATGTAAAAGACATACGGGTGAGAAAATTTGGTGATTATATATATCGGTAGCCCCTGAGACTTGAAACAGTTAGGATAACTGATTTAAGGATCATTTGTTATGCAGGTTCTTACAGAAAAGAATACTCAACTATCCCAGGAGCTGGAAGAGTGCAAAGCCCAACTTCAGGCCGCACTGGCCGCAGCAGGGGAGCCCAAAGAGACCCCCTCTGGTAACATATCCTTCAAATGATAAGTATCATATAGAATGCGGCGTGTATGCAGATCTGACGATAAAATTGCAGATGACACTGGAGTAAATCCGGATAAGCAACAGCTCCTACGCCAGCTGAAGGCCGGTGAGAACGTGCTTACGAGGGTGAGGCAGGAGAAAAATGATCTCCTAGATGCCAACACCAAGCTGGGCGTGGAACTACAAGATGTTCGTGCCCAACTGTCAGACTCTATTAAGGAAAATCGGCGGCTTCGACGCGGCATATTTAGTAAGTGCTTGAACGAACTTTGAAAAAGAGTTCGGCGAGGAAGCTGGCAGACAGAGTTATGTCTGTAGGTATGCTAACAGGTCGTCCTGCCAAGGAAATGCCCGGTTCAACGGGTGACCTTCTTCCCGAGCTCTCACAGCTGCACGAACGAGTTCGGCAGGTGATGCAAGGCGTCGCCCAGGCCTTGTGGCCATCCGTCTCCGTACCCGAAGGCCTTGGAGAGCTTGCAGAAAAGCTAAAGGGAGCGCGGCGGCGCTTCCGATTATGGAAGATATCGACCTGCCGTCAGAGCGCCAGGGAAGCCTGGGCAATGGTGAAGACACGGTACACGAAGGCTGACCCGAACCACATGGCCGAAGTCAGACCTGTGGGGCCCGATGGGAAGGAGATCCCTGTGAGCTTAGTGTACGGCCAAGTAGAATTGGCCGCAAAGTATTCCCAATAGGACTGTAGACTAGACAGCCTATTGGATAGTATTGAAGAGGAATTCAACCAGTCAAATTGACTATGTAATTTTAAAGTGACATGTATAATGCCTTCTAGCCGGATTGTAGATCGTTTGTTGTGGCGGACCTTTTTGCTTCGACCTTGGGACCCGACGGTCCGGAGTGTATCCGAATACCCTCTCGGTTATGTAAGAACCGGTGCATGCGTGGAGATCAGGCGTAGGGGTCATTAGTGCTTTAGCAGACAAGTGCCCAACTAGTTATGTTATATTACATGGGTAGTAAGAAACATCTTCCAGGGAGAATAGTTCCGTTAAGGGTTCCTTTCCCTGGGTAAGCATGCCCTAAAGTGCATGTCCGGACTGCGACAAGAAGCGCAGAAAAAGAATCTGAGGGCAGATATGGATAATAAATAAAATTCATCTTTTGTTCACCGACCGAATATTCCCTTAAGAATGCTAGCTTTCGGCTTCACCCAGTCTGAGGTACACGTTCGACTGACCCGGCGGTAACAATCGCAGAGGTGCTCCGCTTATGCCCTAGCCGAATTAATGGGAACGTAGGGCATAAATACAAGAGCCAGGCAACCCAGCTTGGCCAAAACTTAAGTCATATCGATGCATATAATGGTGAAAAAAGGTATATGCGGAAGTATAACACATGTGTTGGGCGTGAGGCCCAGGTAAATAATTTAAGCTTTTGTGAAAGAAGCCCCCAGGTATGAAGAGTGCGGCTAGCGCATCTGTAATGTATGAGTGAGGCACAAGGTGACCCTTGAAGGCCTAGAGAAATAAAAGAAAGAAAGGGAAACAAGACAGATGATGCATATGCAGAAAATGGACAAAGGGAGGGGACTAACATAGAGTCCGGTGCTAGGCGTAGAATCTTCGAAGCCTGGCTACGTTCCATGGGTTCGGCTCGAGTCGACTAGTCGATGCATCCCACAGTCGATATGCTCCACCGGTCAGAACTTGGTCGATAATGAAGGGACCTTCCCATTTGGGTTCGAGCTTGTTCTTTTTCTTATCCGGCAGTCGTAGAACTAGTTCGCCAACGTTATAAGTTTTGGCCCGTACTTCTCTGCTTTGGTATCTGCGAGCCTGTTGCTGGTAAAATGTGGAATGGGCTTTGGCTACGTCGCGCTCTTCCTCCAAGGTGTCCAGACTGTCTTGTCGATCGAGCTCGGCTTCTCTTTCTTCGTACATGCGCACTCGAGGTGAGTCATGAATTATGTCACAGGGCAGGACTACCTCTGCGCCGTACACCATAAAAAACGGTGTATATCCAGTACTACGATTCGGTGTGGTCCGAAGCCCCCAGAGTACGGAGTCGAGCTCCTCTACCCAGTGCGTGTTAGACTCCGTTAAGGAGTGCACTAATCTGGGTTTAATGCCGCTCATTATAAGACCATTTGCTCGTTCGACTTGACCGTTGGTTTGTGGGTGATAGACTGAAGCATAATCGAGCTTGATGCCCATTTTGCTGCACCAAAGTTTTACCTTGTTGGCCGTGAAGTTCGTGCCATTATCAGTGATGATGCTGTGGGGGACGCCGTAACGGTGTACAACCCCGGATATGAAATCTATCACCGGTCCAGATTCGGCTGTTTTAACCGGTTTAGCCTCTATCCATTTGGTGAATTTATCCACCATGACCAATAAGTATTTTTTTCTTGTGGGTTCCCCTTTAAGGGGTCCAACCATGTCAAGCCCCCAGACCGCGAAGGGCCATGTAATGGGGATTGTTTGGAGGGCGGTGGGTGGCATGTGGCTTTGATTTGCAAAGAGCTGGCAACCGGCGCAACGTTGGACTAGGTCCTGTGCATCTTCCCGGGCCGTTGGCCAATAGAATCCTGTACGGAAGGCCTTGCTTACAAGTGTCGGGCTGCGGCATGATGACCGCCGAGTCCGGCGTGAATTTCTGCCAAAAGGTTTCGCCCTTCCTCTTCGGAGATGCACCTTTGAAGGACTCCGGTAGCGCTTTTTTTGTACAATTCTCCCTCATGGACCCTGTAGGCCTTGGATCGCCGCACTATGTAGCATGCCTCATTTTGGTCCTCCGGAAGTTCTTGTCTAGTTAGGTAGGCCAGGAATGGTTCTGTCCATGGGGCAATAATGGCCATTATTTCGTGGGCTAAATGTGTTATTTCGGTGGCGTAGCCCCCGATTGTGTCAGAGAGTTCGGTATCGGGTATTTTGGCCGGGTCCGGACTATTGTTACCGGTGTCCCCTTCCCATGCTACGGATGGCTTGAAGAGCCTTTCCAGAAATATGTTGGGAGGGACCGCGTCGTGTTTTGCGCCGATGCGGGCGAGCATATCCGCTGCCTGATTGTTTTCCTGAGCCACATGGTGAAATTCGAGCCCCTCGAACCGAGCTGATATTTTTAGGACGGCATTGCGATAAGCTGCCATTTTCGGATCCTTGGCATCGAAGTCTCCACTTATTTGGGATATCACGAGGTTCGAATCCCCATGCACCTCTAGGCGTTGAATGCCCATGGATACTGCCATCCGGAGACCATGTAGAAGGGCCTCATATTCGGCTGCGTTGTTGGAGTCCGTATACATTATCTGTAGTACGTATTGAACGGTATCTCCTGTTGGGGACATCAAAACGACGCCAGCCCCCAGACCAGCCAACATTTTGGAGCCGTTGAAGTGCATGATCCAGTTTGAATATGTGCCGTACTCTTTAGGGAGTTCGGCTTCCGTCCACTCAGCGACGAAGTCAGCCAAAACTTGCGACTTAATATCTCGCCGTGGCTTGTAAGTTATGTCGAATGGGAGGAGCTCAATGGCCCATTTGGCAATCCGGCCCGTTGCGTCGCAGTTGTTTATAATATCATTAAGTGGTACTTCCGAGGCTACCGTTATCGAACACTCTTGAAAGTAGTGTCGCAGCTTCCGGGATGCCATAAATACTGCGTACGCTATCTTTTGATAATGTGGGTACCGTGATTTGCATGGAGTGAGGACAGTGGACACATAGTAAACCGGCTTTTGAAGGGGGAATTTGTGTCCGTCCACTTCTCGCTCGACAACGAGCACTGCGCTTACTACTTGATGAGTTGCCGCAATGTATAATAGCATTAGTTCGCCAATGTTTGGCGCGGCCAGGACTGAGTTTGTTGCCAATATGGCTTTTATTTTGTTGAGTCCGGCCGTGGCGGCATCCGTCCACTCGAAGTGTTCGGTGCGCCGGAGGAGGCGATAAAGGGGTAATGCCTTTTCTCCCAAGCGGGAGATAAAGCGGCTTAGAGCCGCCACGCATCCAGTCAATTTTTGTATTTGTTTGAGGTCTGTTCTCACTCAAGAGGCAAATGACAAGCTTTTCCATAAACCATTTTATAACGAGACATACCCATAGGATTTTTTGTATGTTGTTCTATAAGCCCAAAGTGCATCATCTAATTTCTTAGACCAATTCTTCCTGAACCTATTGACAGTCTTTTGCAAAATTAATTTTATTTCTCTATTGCTAAGTTCAACTTGACCACTAGACTGAGGATGATAAGGTGATGCAATTCTATGGTTAACATCATACTTGTCAAGCATTTTACGGAAAGCACCATGAATAAAGTGTGAACCACCATCAGTCATTAAATATGTAGGGACTCCAAACCTTAGGAAAATGACTTCCTTAAGCATTTTAATAGAGGTGTTGTGATCAGCACTACTGGTTGGAATAGCTTCTACCCATTTAGTAACATAATCAACAACAACCAAAATATGTGTATACCCATTAGAGGAAGGAAAAGGTCTCATGTAATCAAATCCCCAAACATCAAATGGTTCAACAACAAGGGAATAATTCATAGGCATTTCTTGACGCTTACCAATATTACCTATTATTTGACACTCATCACAAGATAAGATGAACTTACGGGCATCCTTGAAGAGAGTAGGCCAATAAAATCCAGATTGCAATACCTTGTGAGCAGTTCTATCTCCAGCATGATGCCCTCCATAAGCTTTGGAGTGACATTTCTGTAGGATTTGTCCCTGTTCATGCTCAGGTACACACCGTCTAATAATACCATCTACTCCTTCTTTATAAAGATGTGGGTCATCCCAAAAGTAATGTCTTAAATCATAGAAGAATTATTTTTTCTTTCGTTGATATGTAAAGCTAGGTGGTAAATATTTGGCAACAGTGTAATTAGCATAGTCAGCATACCAAGGAGTACTATGAGCAACATTTATTGCAGCTAACTGCTCATCAGGAAAACTATCATCAATAGGTAGTGGGTCATCATGCACATTTTCAAGCCTAGATAAATTATCAGCTATGGGGTTCACAGCTCCTTTTCTATCAGTGATATGTAAATCAAATTCTTGGAACAAGAGAACCCATCGAATAAGTCTAGGTTTAGCATCTTTCTTTTCCATAAGATATTTAATAGTAGCATGATCGGTGTGAACAATAACTTTAGAATCAACAATATAAGGTCTAAATTTATCACAAGCAAAAACCACTGCTAAGAATTCTTTTTCAGTAATAGCATAGTTTCGTTGAGCACTGTCTAGAGTTTACTAGCATAATGAATAACATTCTGTTTCTTATCAACTCTTTCTCCTAGAACAACACCAACAACATAATCACTATCATCACACATAATTTCAAAAGGCAAGTTCCAATCAGGTGGTTGAACAATAGGTGTAGAAATTAAGGCTTTCTTGAGTGTTTCAAAGGCTTCTAAACAATCATCATTGCTACCTCTTGAGCATGCGTTGGTTTTCCCTTGAAGAGGAAAGGGTGATGCAGCAAAGTAGCGTAAGTATTTCCCTCGGTTTTTGAGAAACAAGGTATCAATCCAGTAGGAGACAACACACAAGTCACCTAGTACCTGCACAAACAATCAAGAATCTTGCAACCAACACAATAAAGGGGTTGTCAATCCCTTCACGGTCACTCGCAAAAATGAGATCTGATAGAGATAGTAAAATAAATATTTTTGGTATTTTTGTAGTATAGATTGGAAAGTAAAGATTGCAAAATAGTAAACGAGATGCCATGTAAATAAAAGAGATGCAATATAATAAGAAAGAGACCCGGGGGCCATAGGTTTCACTAGTGGCTTCTCTCAAGATAGCATGTATTACGGTGGGTGAACAAATTACTGTCGAGCAATTGATAGAAAAGTGCATAGTTATGAGAATATCTAGGCAATGATCATGAATATAGGCATCACATCCGTGTCAAGTAGATAGAAACGATTCTGCATATACTACTATTACTCCACACATCGACCGCTATCCAGCATGCATCTAGAGTATTAAGTTCATAAGAACAGAGTAACACATTAAGCAAGATGACATCATGTAGAGGGATAAACTCAAGCAATATGATATAAACCCCATCTTTTTATCCTCGATGGCAACAATACAATATGTGCCTTGCTGCCCCTACTGTCACTGGGAAAGGACACCGCAAGATTGAACCCAAAGCTAAGCACTTCTCCCATTGCAAGAAAGATCAATCTAGTAGGCCAAACTAAACCGATAATTCGAAGAGACATGCAAAGATATCAAATCATGGATATAAGAATTTAGAGAAGAACCAAATAATATTCATAGATAATCTTGTTTATAAACCCACAATTCATCGGATCTCGGCAAACACACTGCAAAAGAGTATTACATCGAATAGATCTCCAAGAACATTGAGGAGAACTCTGTATTGAGAATCAGAGAGAGAAGAAGCCATCTAGCTAATAACTATGGACCCGAAGGTCTATGGTAAACTACTCACGCTTCATCGGAGAGGCTATGGTGTTGATGTAGACGCCCTCCATTATCGATCCCCCCTCCGGCAGATCACCGAAAGAGGCCCCAAGATGGGATCACGGGTACAGAAGGCTGTGGCGGTGGAAAAGTGGTTTTGTGGCTCTCTGCATCGATCTAGGGTATAAGAGTATATATAGGCGAAAGAAGTACGTCAGTGGAGCTACATGGGGCCCACAAAGGTGGGGGGCGCGCCCTCTTGCCTCGTGGCTGCCTCAAGGAGTTCCATACTTCAACTCCAAGTCTTCTGGTTTGCTTTTGGTCCAAGAAAGATCATCGTGAAGGTTTCATTCCATTTGGTATTCCTTTTCTACGAAACTCTAAAATAGGCAAAAAATCAAAAACTGGCACTAGGCCTCCGGATAATAGGTTAGTCCCAAAAATAATATAAAAGAGCATATTAAATCCCATTAAACATCCAAAACAGATAATATAATAGCATGGAACAATCAAAAATTATAGATACGTTGGAGACGTATCAAGCATCCCCAAGCTTAATTCCTGCTCGTCCTCGAGTAGGTAAATGAAAAAAACAGAATTTTTAATGTGGAATGCTACCTAACATAATTATCAATGTAATTTTCTTTATTGTGGCATGAATGCTCAGATCTGAACAATTCAAAATAAAAGTTTAATATTGACATAGAAAATAATAATACTTCAAGCATACTAACAAAGTAATGTGTCTTCTCAAAATAACATGGCCAAAGAAAGCTATCCCTACAAAATCATATAGTCTGGCTATGCTCTATCTTCATCACACAAAATATTTAAATCATGCACAACCCCGATGACAAGCCAAGCAATTGTTTCATACTTTTGATGTTCTCAAACTTTTTCAATCTTCATGCAATACATGAGCATGAGCCATGGACATAGCACTATAGATGGAATAGAATGGTGGTTCTAGATAATACAAAAAGGAGAAGATAGTCTCACATCAACTAGGCGTATCTACATGCTATGGAGATGCCCATCAATAAATATCAATGTGAGTGAGTAGGGATTGCCATGCAATGGATGCAGTAGAGCTATAAGTGTATGAAAGCTCAAAAAGAAACTAAGTGGGTGTGCATCCAACTTGCTTGCTCACGAAGACCTAGGGCATTTTGAGGAAGCCCATCATTGGAATATACAAGCCAAGTTCTATAATGAAAAATTCCCACTAGTATATGAAAGTGAGAAAATAGGAGACTCTCTATCATGAAGATCATGGTGCTACTTTGAAGCACAAGTGTGGAAAAAAAGATAGTAGCATTGCCCCTTCTCTCTTTTTCTCATTTTTTTATTTTTTGGGGGGCTTTTTCTCTCTCTCTTTTATGGCCTCTTTTTTTCTTTTTTTTCGTCCGGAGTCTCATCCCGACTTGTGGGGGAATCATAGTCTCCATCATCCTATCCTCACATGAGACAATGCTCTAATAATGATGATCATCACACTTTTATTTACATACAACTCAAGAGTTGCAACTCGATGATTAGAACAAAATATGACTATGTGAATGCCTCCGACAGTGTACCAGGGTGTGCAATGAATCAAGTGTGACATGTATGAAAAATTATGAACGGTGGCTTTGCCACAAATACGATGTCAACCACATGATCATGCAAAGCAATACGACAATGATGGAGTGTGTCATAATAAATGGAACGGTGGAAAGTTGCATGGCAATGTATCTCAGAATGGCTATGGAAATGCCATAATAGGTAGGTATGGTGGCTGTTTTGAGGAAGGTAAATGGTGGGGTTATGGTACCGGTGAAAGTTGCGCGGTACTAGAGAGGCTAGCAATGGTGGAAGGGTGAGAGTGCGTATAATCCATGGACTCAACATTAGTCATAAAGAAATCACATACTTATTACAAAAATCTATTAGTTATCAAAACAAAGTATTATGCACATGCTCCTAGGGGGATAGATTGGCAGGAAAAGACCATCGCTCGCCCCCGACTGCCACTCATAAGGAATACAATCAAAAAATAAATCATGCCTCGACTTCATCACATAACCGTTCACCATACGTGCATGCTACGGGAATCACAAACTTTAACACAAGTATCTCTCAAATTCACAACTACTCAACTAGCATGACTCTAATATCACCATCTTCATATCTCAAAACAATCATAAGGAATCAAACTTCTCATAATATTCAATGCACTTTATATGAAACATTTTATTATACCCATCTTGGATGCCTATCAAATTATGACTAATTTTATAGCCAAAGCAAAATACCATGCAGTTCTGAAGGACTCTCAAAATAATATAAGTGAAGCATGAGATATCAATAATTTCTATGAAATAAAACCACCACTGTGCTCTAAAAAGATATAAGTGAGGCACTAGAGCAAAATTATCTAGCTCAAAAGATATAAGTGAAGCACATAGAGTATTCTAATAAATTCCGATTCATGCATGTGTCTCCCAAATGGTGTGTACATCAAGGATGATTGTGGTAAACTAAAAAGCAAAGACTCAAATCATACAAGACGCTCCAAGCAAAACACATATCATGTGGTGAATAAAAATATAGCCTCAAGTAAACTTACCGATAGACGAAGACGAAAGAGGGGATGCCTTCCGGGGCATCCCCAAGCTTAGGCTTTTGGTTGTCCTTGAATTTTACCTTGGGGTGCCTTGGTCATCCCCAAGCTTAGGCTCTTGCCACTCCTTATTCCAAAATCCATCAAATCTTTACCCAAAAACTTGAAAACTTCACAACACAAAACTTCAACAGAAAATCTCATGAGCCCCGTTAGTATAAGAAAATAAACCACCACTTTAAGTTACTATAATTAACTCATTATTTATTTATATTGGTGTTAAACCTACTGTATTCCAACTTATCTATGGTTCATACCCCCTGATACTAGCCATAGATGCATCAAAATAAGCAAACAACATGCGAAAAAGAGAATCTATCAAAAACAGAATAGTCTGTACTAATCTGTAGGTTTCGAATACTTCTGTAACTCCACAAATTCTGAAAATTAGAAAGACTAGGAAATTTTTTATATTGTTCTACTTCAGATGGAATTGGTATTTTATCGCTCTCTGGTAAAAACTGAAAATTATTTTCGTAAGCGCATACTTTCTGTCTTTATCAGCAAGATCAAACAACAATCACCCAAGAAAATCCTAAAGGCTTTACCTGGCACAAACACTAATTAAAACATAAAAAACACAATCATAACAGAGGATAGATGAATTATTTATTACTAAACAGGAGCAAAAAGCAAAGAACAAAAATAAAATTCGCTTGCCTCCTAACGAACGCTATTCTTTAAAGCCATTAAGCTAGGCATCTATAATTTTAATGATGCTCACATGAAAGATAGCAATTGAAACACGAAGGGAGCATCATGAAGCATATGAAAATCACATCTAAGTCCAACATACTTCCTATGCATAGGCATTATATAAGCAAACAAATTATCAAGACAAGCAAAAACTAGCATATGCAAGGAAGGAGAAAGAAACAACAGCAATCTCAACATAACGAGAGGCAATTTAGTGACACGAAAATTTCTACAACCATATTTTCCTCTCTCATAATAATTACATGTACGATCATAATCACATTCAACAATATAGTTATCACATAAAATTTTCTCTTCATGATCCACATGCTTGCAAAGTTGACACTCTTCCAAAATAGTGGGATTATCATAAAATAAAGTCATGACCTCTCCGTACCCACTTTTATCAAAAACTTCATAACATTGAACGTTATCCAAATATGTGGGATCTAAATTTGACACTCTTCCAACCCCACTTTCAATATTATTGCAAACATTATTATCAATCTCATATTCATCATGGGGCTTAAATAAACTTTTAAGATTATAAGAAGAATCACCCCAATCATGATCATTGCAACAAGTAGTAGACATAGCAAAATTAGCATCCCCAAGCTTAGAGTTTTGCATATTATTAGCACAATTTCTATTAATAGAATTTATAATAACATCATTGCAATCATGCTTTTTATTCAAAGATCTATCGTGAATCACTTCATAAAGCACTTCATCGCAATTTTCAGATTCACGGATTTCAAACAAAACTTCATAAAGATAATCTAGTGCACTCAACTCACTAGCAATTGGTTCGACATAATTGGGTATCTTAAAAATATTAGCAAGTGGGTGAGGATCCATAAGTTTTGGTTCTAATTTGCAATAAACACACAATTATACCAAGCAAACGAGCAAACAATCCAAGTAAGACATAAGGGCAAATGAAAAAGACGAATGAAAGAGAGGTGAAGAAATGGCGAAGGTTTTCGAAAACCGTTTTAGAAGTTGGGAAGAGGAAAATGAGAGGCGGATGGCAAATAATGTAATGCGAGGGAGAAGAGTTTATGATGGGTACTTGGTATGTCTTGACTTGGCGTAGATCTCCCCGGCAACGGTGCCAGAAATCCTTCTTGCTACCTCTTGAGCATGCGTTGGTTTGCCCTTGAAGAGGAAACAGTGATGCAGCAAAGTAGCATAAGTATTTCCCTCGGTTTTTGAGAACCAAGGTATCAATCTAGTAGGAGACAATGCACAAGTCACATAGTACCTGCACAAACAATCAAGAACCTTGCAACTAACACGATAAAGGGGTTGTCAATCCCTTCACGGTCACTCACAAAAGTGAGATCTGATAGAGATAGTAAAATAAATATTTTTGGTATTTTTGTTGTATAGATTGGAAAGTAAAGATTGCAAAATAGTAAACGAGATGCCATGTAAATAAAGAGATGCAATATAATAAGAAAGAGACCCGGGGGCCATAGGTTTCACTAGTGACTTCTCTCAAGATAGCATGTATTACGGTGGGTAAACAAATTAGAAAAGCGCATAGTTATGAGAATATCTAGGAAATGATCATGATATAGGCATCACATCCATGTCAAGTAGATCGAAACGATTCTGCATCTACTACTATTACTCCACACATCGACCGCTATCCAGCATGCATCTAGAGTATTAAGTTCATAAGAATAGAGTAACGCATTAAGCAAGATGACATGATGTAGAGGCATAAAGTCAAGCAATATGATATAAACCCCGTCTTTTTATCCTCGATGGCAACAATACAATACGTGCCTTGCTGGCCCTACTGTCACTGGGAAAGGACACCGCAAGATTGAACCCAAAGCTAAGAACTTCTCCCATTGCAAGAAAGATCAATCTAGTAGGCCAAAATAAACCGATAATTCGAAGAGACTTGCAAAGATATCAAATCATGCATATAATAATTCAGAGAAGAACCAAATAATATTCATAGATAATCTTGTTCATAAACCCACAATTCATCGGATCTCGGTAAACACACCGCAAAAGAGTATTACATTGAATAGATCTCCAAGAACATCAAGGAGAACTTTGTATTGAGAATCAAAGAGAGAGAAGAAGCCATCTAGCCAATAACTATGGACCCGAAGGTCTGTGGTAAACTACTCACGCTTCATCGGAGAGGCTATGGTGTTGATGTAGAAGCCCTCCGTGATCGATTCCCCTCCGGCAGATCGCCGGAAGAGGCCCCAAGATGGGATCTCACGGGTACAGAAGGTTGCGGTGGTGGAAAAGTGGTTTTGTGGCTCTCTGCGATCGATCTAGGGTATAAGAGTATATATAGGCGAAATAAGTACGTCGGTGGAGCAACATGGGGCCCACGATGGTGGTGGCACACCTACCCCCTGGGCGCACCCTCCTGCCTCGTGGTTGCCTCACGGAGTTCCAGACTTCAACTCCAAGTCTTCTGGTTTGCTTTTGGTCCAAGAAAGATCATCACGAAGGTTTCATTCCGTTTGGATTCCATTTGGTATTCCTTTTCTACGAAACTCTAAAATAGGAAAAAACCAGAAACTGGCACTGGGCCTCCAGTTAATAGGTTAGTCCCAAAAATAATATAAAAGAGCATATTAAAGCCCATTAAACATCCAAAACAGATAATATAATAGCATGGAACAATAAAAAATTATAGATACGTTGGAGACGTATCAATCATCAAAAACAAAAGGATATCCTTTTGCAAGAGATTCGTAAGAGGCCCAGAAATTTTAGAAAAGTCTTTGATAAATCTCCTATAGAAACCAGCATGACCTATGAAAATATGAATACCTTTTATATCTTTAGGACATGGCATTTTCTCAATTGCATCAACCTTAGCTTTGTCGACTTCAATACCTCCTTCGGAAATTTTATGACCCAAGACAATGCCTTCATTAACCATAAAGTGGCACTTCTCCCAATTCAAGACAAGATTTGTTTGTCCCCATCTCTGCAAAACTCGATCAAGATTGCTTAAACAATCATCAAAAGACTTTCCATAAACAAAGAAGTCATCCATGAAGACCTCAACAATCTTTTCACAGAAGTCGGAGAATATAGCAGTCATACATCTTTGAAAAGTAGCAGGTGCATTACTGTAACGCCCCGAGATCGATGTGCCAGGTGTCCTCCAGTTATTCGCTGTTTTTGCCTTGTCATTTGCTTGCATGTCATGCATTGCATATCATGTCATCATGTGCATTTCATTTGCATACATGTTCGTCTCATGCATCCGAGCATTTTCCCCGTTGTCCGTTTTGCATTCCGGCGCTCCTATCTCCTCCGGTGGTCATTTCTACCTTTCTTTCGAGTGTGGGGATTAAACATTTCCGGATTGGACCGAGACTTGCCAAGCGGCCTTGGTTTACTACCGGTAGACCGCCTGTCAAGTTTCGTACCATTTGGACTTCGTTTGATGCTCCAACGGTTAACCAAGGGACCGAAAAGGCCTCGTGTGTGTTGCAGCCCAACAACCTTCCATTTTGGCCCAAAACCCACCTAAACCTCCTCCATCATCTAGAGCGTTCGATCACGATCGCGTGGCCAAAAACCGCACCTCATTTGGACTCTCCCACCTCCCTCCACCTATAAATATGTGGTCTCCTCCGAAATTCTCACGCAGATCTAACCCTAACTTCGTCCTCTCTGCGCTGCCGGACATTTCTTCCCCTGCCGACGGACATGTCCGGCCTCCCTCGCGCCAATCCGGAGCCTCCACGTGGCGTTCGCCGCCTCCCGCCGCCGCCGGCTCGCGAGGCCCGCGTCAGGCCCGCGGAGCCCGTTCCCCGCCGCCGCGCGCCCGAGTCGCCCTTGCGCCGCCTTCCCTGAGCGCCTCGCCGCACCGCCTCTCGCCGGCGAGCTCGTCGCGCGCGCCGCCCGCTGGCTGCCTTCTTTGTCACGCCGTTCGCGCTCCGCCTACGCCCTGTGTACCACCCCCGAAGGAGCTCCGCCGCCGCCCGCCGCCAAATCCGGCCACGGGAGCCCGAGCCCGGCCAGATCCACCGCCCCGCCGGCGACGACCTCGCCGGAGACGCCCCTCGCCGGATCTGGGCAAGGTGGACTAGATCCACCCACTCATCCAACCAAACGCGTCCCGCCTCGTCCCTGCACCACATCATCCTGGTTGGAGTTGACTTTTGCGAGGGTATAATTTCACTAAGTCCCTGAGATTTCCATGTTTCAAATGCCCTTGTTCATCATGTCGTAACTTTGCATCCGTAGCTCCGATTTGCGCGTGTAGCATATCAAAATGTTAGTCTCAGAGAGCACATCATTTCATCTCATCGCATCATTTTCTTTTGAGTTTATCTTGATGCCCGAAATGCTATTGGAAGAGTGCTATTTGAGTTAATTGTCAGATCTGCTGCATCAAATAGCTATTTGTCATTTTTTGCAATGATTATTGTGTGCATGATATGCCCCTGAGCTCTACATGAGTTTTGCTATATGCTTTGCCATCTTTCCAGAGGTGCTATCCATGTATTTTTGTGATGTGTGTGGTGACTAGCACAAGCTTGCAAAGTGGTGCATTCGTTAATGCTGATTTCAGGGACTTAGAATTTCACTAAGTCCTTGATCTGTTTTTATCAATATGCCATATGTTCATATTGTTTCCTAGTGATCCGTGCCTCTTTTGAGGATGATCAGTAAGGATGATTTGTTAATCTTGTAGTGCTCTATCCATCCATGCCTTCGTTTGCAATTATGGAGCACCCTAGCTTGAGTCAATCGAGCTCTACTTTTGCTATTTCGTGAATCTGGGCAGATTGTCTACTTGTTAGCGATTTTGCCAAGGATGTTGTAGTTGATCCGTGCATGCTATGTTATTGTTCTTGCCATGTTTAGCTTGTATAATGTGTATTCTTAATGGGTGTATGCTTAGATTGTCATGACATGCTCTGTAGTGAGTGCATCGAGCTCGTAAACATGCCTACTTGATATCTGATTTGCATGCTCCAGTTTTTCACTAAGTCTGTGATCTGATTATGTTTTTGCCATGTTCACATGCTTGCAATTTTATTTTCTTATCCCTTTTGGCTCAAGGTCACTAAGGGACTTTTGTTAAGCTCTTTGAGTAGCTCCATGACATGCCTTGCTTTGCCATGTTAAGTTCCTGTAGCATATATTTTTCTTGCTCCAAAGTGTGCTACCTGATCTGAAATTCCAGGCTTGTGTTAATTGCACTAAGTCTGAAACCTGTTTACCAATTGCACTTTTTCCATGCTTGTTTGAATCTGTTAATGGATGAATTGGCCGTAGCTCAGTGTTCATCTTTTGTCAAGCATTACGAGTGGATCCCTGCCATGTATTTTGTTGTCATGTTTCGGTACTGTAGCATGTTCATCTTGTTGCATTTAGATGGCTAATTGTTGTTTATCGCAGACCGTTGCCATATTTGAATTGCTGGCCATTTCCAAACCGTGCATCCGATTCCAGTGATCTTTATATCGATTTCAACCGAAATCACCTCACCTTTCTAGTGGCACTCTTGGATTTCCATGTTGAGGCCAGGTTCCATCATTCCTTTGCAAATCATGCATATGCATCGCATACTGCATCCCGCATATCATACCATGTTCATGTGTTGGTTGTTTACTATGTTGTGTGCTTCTTTCCGGTGTTTGCTTCTTCGGGTTGGTTCCGGTTACGTCGCGTTTGTGAGGACCCGTTCGACTATGTCCGTTTATCTTCTTCATGGACTCGTTCTCCTTCCTTGCGGGATTTCAGGCAAGATGACCATACCCTCGAAATCACTTCTATCTTTGCTTGCTAGTTGCTCGCTCTTTTGCTATGCCTATGCTGCGATACCTACCACTTGCTTATCATGCCTCCTATATTGTTGAACCAAGCCTTTAACCCACCTTGTCCTAGCAAACCATTGTTTGGCTATGTTACCGCTTTGCTCAGCCCCTCTTATAGCGTTGTTAGTTGCAGGTGAAGATCGAAGTTTGTTCCTTGTTGGAACATGGAGATGTTGTTCCTTGTTGGAACCTGTTTACTTGTTGGGATATCACAATATCTCTTATTTAATTAATGCATCTATATACTTGGTAAAGGGTGGAAGGCTCGGCCTTATGCCTGGTGTTTTGTTCCACTCTTGCCGCCCTAGTTTCTGTCATATCGGTGTTATGTTCCCGGATTTTGCGTTCCTTACGCGGTTGGGTAATAATGGGAACCCCTTGACAGTTGGCCTTGAATAAAACTCCTCCAGCAATGCCCAACCTTGGTTTTACCATTTGCACTAACAACCTACCACCTTCCCTTGGGTTCTGCAGACTCAAGGGTCATCTTTATTCTAGCCCCCCCTGGGCCAGTGCTCCTCTGAGTGTTGGTCCGACCGAGCAGACTGCGGGGCTACCTCGGGGCAACTTGAGGTTTGGTTTTACTCGTAGGATGTCTCATCTGAGTGTGCCCTGAGAACGAGATATGTGCAGCTCCTATCGGGATTTGTCGGCACATTCGGGCGGTGTTGCTGAATTTGTTTTACCATTGTCGACATGTCTTGTAACCTGGATGCCGAGTCTGATCGGAATGTCTTGGGAGAAGGAATATCCTTCGTTGACCGTGAGAGCTTGTGATGGGCTAAGTTGGGACACCCCTGCAGGGATTTGAACTTTCGAAAGCCATGCCCGCGGTTATGGGCAGATGGGAATTTGTTAACGTCCGGTTGTAGAAAACCTGAAGTCGACCATAATTAAAATACATCAACCACGTGTGTAACCGTGATGGTCTCTTTCCGGCGGAGTCCGGGAAGTGAACACGGTGTTGGAGTAATGCTTGACGTAAGTAGACATGGATCACTTCTTGATCATAGTTTATCGACCGTGCTTTTGCCTTCTCTTCTCGCTCTCTTTTGCATATGTTAGCCACCATATATGCTAGTCGCTTGCCGCAGCTCCACCTCATACCTTTACCTTACCCATAAACTTAAATAGTCTTGATCGCGAGGGTGCGAGATTGCTGAGTCCCCGTGGCTCACAGATACTTACAAAACCAGCTTGCAGGTGCCGTTGAACCATGCAGATGATGCAACCAAGCTCAAGGAGGAGCCCGATGAAGATCTTGTCCTTTGTGTTGTTTCGTTCTAGTTGATCGGTAGTGGAGCCCAGTTGGGGTCGATCGGGGATCTGTGTAGCTTTTGGGGTAGTCTTCTTTTATTTTGGCTCCGTAGTTGGGCCTTGATTGTATTTGGATGATGTAATGCTTTATTCATGTAATTGTGTGAAGTGGCAATTGTAAGCCAACTATGTATCTCTTTCCCTTATGTATTACATGGGTTGTTTGCGAAGATTACCTCACTTGCGACATTGCTTTCAATGTGGTTATGCCTCTAAGTCGTGCTTCGACATGTGGGAGATATAGCCGCATCGAGGGCGTTATAATTACATAAACCGAAAGGCATACGTCTATAAGCATAAGTTTCAAAGGGATAAGTAAAAGTGGTCTTTTCTTGATCAGGTTGAGAAACAGGTATTTATGAAAAACCAGAATATCCGTCAAAGAAGCAAAAATATGTGTGCTTAGATAATCTTTCAAGCATTTGATCAATAAAAGGTAGAGGTTAATGATCTTTTCTAGTTGCTTTGTTTAATTTTCTAAAATCAATTACCATTCTATAGCATGTAACATTTTTTGTGGAATAAGTTCATTCTTATCATTAGGAACAACAGCTATACCTCCTTTCTTAGGGATACAACGAACAAGACTTACCCACCTACTATCAGCTATAGGATAGATTATACCTGCTTCCAGAAGTTTTAAGATTTCCGTTCTTACCACTTGCTTCATTTTTGGATTTAACCGACGTTGGTGATCAACAACGGGTTTAGCATCAGGTTCCATATTAATTTTGCGCTGACGTAGAGTGGGACTAATGCCCTTTAAATCATCAAGAGTATACCCAATAGCAGCTCGGTGCTTCCTTAGAACTTTCAATAATCTTTCTTTTTCATGCTTTAAAAGGTTAGCACTGATAATATTATGATATATCTTCTTTTCATCAAGATAAGCATATTTCAAAGTGTCTAGCAATAGTTTTAATTCAAAAACAGGATCACGTTTAGGTGGAGGAGGACCTCATAGAGTTTCAATAGGCAAATTGTGTTTAAGTAGAGGACTTTGTTCAAAGAAAATCTTATCTATTTCATTTCTTTCATGCATATGTAAATCATTTTCATGGTCTAGCATATATTGTTCTAAAGGATCAGTAGGAGGCATAGCAATAGAAGAAAGACCAATTAATTCATCTTTACTAGGCAACTTTTTTTTCATGAAGCTTTCTACTAAACTTGGAAAAATTAAACTCATGAGACTCATCACCAAAACTAACATCGACAGTTTGTTTCTTACAATCTATTTTAGCATTAACGGTGTTCAAGAAAGGTCTACCAAAGATAATGAGACAAAAGTCATCTTGTGGGGAACCAAGAACAAGAAAATCAGTAGGTATTTTATTTTCCCACACAAGACTTCAACATCTCTAACAATCCCAATTGGTGAGATAGTGTCTCTATTAGCAAGTTTGATAGTAACATCTATGTCTTCTATCTCTGCGGGTGCTATGTCATTCATAATTTCTTGATATAAGGAATAAGGAATAGCACTCACGCTAGCACCTATGTCACATAAACCATGATAACAATGGTCTCCTATTTTAACTGTGACGACGGGCATGCCAACAACAGGTATATGTTTATCTTTTTATCAGGTTTGGCAATTCTAGCAGCTTCTTCATGGAAGTAAATAACATGCCCATCTACATCTTCTACCAAGAGATCTTTAACCATAGCAATACTAGGTTCTACTTTAATTTGTTCATCAGGTTTAGGTGTTCTAATATAGCTTTTGTTAACCACAGTTGAAACTTTAGCATGTTCCTTTATCCTAACAGGGAAAGGTGGTTTCTCAATATAAGCAGAAGGAACAGCTGGATCAACATTGTAAAGTATAGTTTCTTCTTTAACTGGTAGCGGTTCTTTGGTTTCTTCTTTAATAGGTGGGTGATATTTAAACCACTTCTCTTTAGGGATATCAACATGAGTAGCAAAAGATTCACAAAAGGAGGCTACTATCTCAGAGTCAAGTCCATATTTAGTGCTAAACTTTTGAAAAGCATCGGTATCCATAAAAGATTGAACACAATCATACTTAAGTTTAATACCTGACTCTTTACCTTCGTCGAGTTCCCAATCTTCAGAGTTGCATTTAATTCTTTCCAAAAGATCCCACCGGAATTCAATAGCCTTCTTCATAAAAGAATCAACACAAGAAGTATCAAGCATGGTTTGATCATTACGAGAATGCCGAGCATAAAAGTTCTGGATAATAATTTCTCTTAAGAGCTCATGATTGGGGCATGAAAGTAACATTGACTTAAGCCTACCCCAAGCTAGAGCGATACTTTCTCCTTCACGAGGCCAAAAATTATATATATAATTCTGATCACAATGAACTAGATGCATAGGATATTTTTTTGATGGAACTCCAATTTCAAACGATTCCAATTCGAAGATCCAATATCATCGCATAGCCTATACCATGCCAATGCTTTTCCCTTCAAAGGTAAAGGAAAACCTTTTTCATAACTTCATCTCTGGGTAAACCTGCAAGCTTGAACAATCCACAAATTTGTTCTGCATATATCAAGTGCATATCAGGATGTTCGGTTCCATCTCCTGCATAAGGATTAGCTAGCAGTTGTTCTATCATACCCGAAGGAATTTCAGATTCAGTATTTTCAGTAGGTGCAGTAGGTTGAGGGGTAGCTAATTGTGGTTCCGGTCGAGGTGAATATACCCCGAACAAACCCCTCAAAGGATTGTTTTCCATAGTAATAAGTGACAACAAATTTCAGCACACTTTATAGATGTTTCCTTACCAAATTCCACTTACCAAAGGCTCTTCACTCCCCGGCAACGGTGCCGGAAAATAGCTTTGATGACCCACAAGTATAGGGGATCAATTGTAGCTCTTTTCAATAAGTAAGAGTGTCGAACCCAACGAGGAGCAGAAGGAAATGACAAGTGGTTTTTAGCAAGGTAATGTCTACAAGTGTTGAAATTGTAAGTAACAGAGTAGTTTGATAGCAAGATATTTTGTAACGAGAAAGTAATGATAATAATAGAAAAAGTGCAGCAAGGTAGCCCAATCCTTTTGAAGAAAAGGACAGGCCAAAACGGTCTCTTATGATAAGCAAAACGTTCTTGAGGGTACACGGGATTTTCATCTAGTCACTTTCACCATGTTGGTTTGATTCGTGTTTGGTACTTTGATAATTTGATATGTGGGTGAACCAGTGCTTAGGTGCTGTTCTTACTTGAAAAAACCTCCTACTTATGATTAACCCTCCCGCAAGCATCCGCAACTACGAGAAAAGTATTAAGAATAAATTCTAACCATAGCATAAAACTTTTGGATCCAATCGGTCGGTCCCTTACGGAGTAGTGCATAAACTGGGGTTTAAGCTTCTGCCACTCTCACAACCCATCATCTAATTGCTACTCCACAATGCATTCCCTTAGGCCCAAATATGGTGAAGTGTCATGTAGTCGACGTTCACATGACACCACTAAGGGAATCACAACATACATACTATCAAAATATCAAACACATATCAAGTTCACATGATTACTTGCAACATGATTTCTCCCGTGACCTCAAGAACAAAAGTAACTAATCACAAATTATAATCATGCTCAAGATAAGAGGGGTATTAAATAGCATATTGGATCTGAACATATAATCTTCCACCAAATAAACCATATAGTAATCAACTACAAGATGTAATCAACACTACTAGTCACCCACAAGCACCAATCTATAGTTCCGGTAACAAGATTGAACACAAGAGATGAACTAGGGTTTGAGATGAGATGGTGTTGTTGAATATGTTGATGAAGATTGCCCTCCCCAAGATGGGAGAGTTGTTGGTGATGATGATGATGATGATTTCCCCCTCCGGGAGGGAAGTTCCCCCGGCGAAATCGCTCCACCGAAGGGCAAAAGTGCTCGTGCCCAAGTTCTGCCTCGAGACGGCGGCGCTCCGTCCTAAAAGTCATCCCCCTATTTTTTCTAGGTCAAAATGACTTATATACCAGAAGATGGGCACCGAAGGTGGGCCTGGATGAGCACAACCCACCAGGGCGCATTTGGGCTCCCTGGCGCGCCCAGGTGGGTTATGCCCACCTGGTGGGCCCCCTCTGGTAGTTATTTGCTCCAATATTCCTCATATATTTGATAAAAAAATCTCTGTGAAGTTTTAGCTTGTTTGGAGTTGTGCAGAATAGGTGGCCTGACATAGCTTTTCCAGGTCCTGATTTCCAACTGCCGGAATTCTCCCTCTTTGTGTATACCTTGCATATTATGAGAGAAAAGGCATTAGAATTACTCCAAAAAGCATTATTGTGGACAAAAACATTATAAATAACAGTAAGAAAACATGATGCAAAATGGACATATCAATGTCATCATGACACCACCTAGGAAGAAGACAAACCTCAGACCAAAAGCTTCATATGGTCCAATGGCTTCATACAGACAGAGGACCCACCAGGGTCACCCTAACGCTAATGTTTTGCAGGGAAACCATACTCAAACTTATAAATATGAGCGTGTTTCATCAAACTGCTATGTTCATAAGACCAAGAACTTTTCTGCTTATTCCTATGAGTATTATTCACCTCCTGCAAGGCTATTTGCTAGGGCTCCAAAGCCTAAATTCTCAGATGCTGCACTTAGACTCATTGCTTCTAAGCTACCCCTGAAGATGTGGGTGGTTAAGAAGAATTAACTCTCTTTTGTAGGAAATGGTCTCCAGCTAGAAATCAAAAGCTTCTGACGCTTATGCTGGGGAGCTAAAACATCTTTTAGGATGCAGGATAAAATGCCAAAATGGTCTTACTATGTATTTTGTCCCAGGATTTCTTTAAAATCATCCTATCTACCCTAACAAGGATCTGAACCTTGATAGTATGCTTGTGCGTCAAATGTTTATGCTTCACACTTCTCTTTGTGAAGCCTATCCCCCAAACTTCACTGTAGGGTACAACTTTGAAGGCTACTGAGTGGATTATGGATAGTGGATGCACTAACCACATGACTGGTGATCGAAGTCTTCTTATGGATTCAACCCTACGTCCGTCTGACAAAAGTCACATCACATTTGCTGATACTGGTAAAAGCAAGGTATTGGGCCTAGGTAGAGTTGCAATCTCAAAGGATCAGCACATGGATAAAGTGATGCTTGTTGAATCCCTTGGTTTCAAACTAATGTCTATCTCAATGCTTTGTGATCTGAACATGATTGTGATATTTGGAAAATATCGTTGCCTTGTGCTTATGGAAACTGGCAAATCTCTAGTCTTCGAAGGGTATCGAAAAGATGATCTGTATATGGTGGATTTCTCCGCAGGACCAAAGCCGGTTGTATGTCTTCTAGCAAAAGCTTCAGAGTGCTGGCTCTGGCATCGAAGGATAGGGCATGCGGGCATGAGGAACTTGCGCACTCTCACGAAGAAGAAGCACGTCATAGCCATCGAGGGTGTCGAGTTCAAGAAGGATCATCTATGCGGTGCCTGCGAAGATGGAAAGATGACTAGGGCCAAGCATCCTCGAAGACAATCATGACGAATCGTCCCTTCGAGCTGCTATACATGGACTTATTTGGCTCTACTCACTACTCTACCCTTACTACCACTGCATACCTCTATGGTTTTGTCATTGTTGATGATTACTCAAGATATACATGGGTGCACATAATTCTCTACAAGACTAAAGTGTAGGATGTCTTCAAACGATTCGCCAATCATGCCATGACCAACTATGGCATCAAGATCAAGCACATCAAAAGTGACAACAGCACAGAATTCAAGAACACCGGCCTCAACACTTATCTTGATACATTGGGCATCACACATGAGTTCTCTGCTCCATACACACCTCAACAAAATGGCATCGTGGAGCGCAATAACAGAACCCTCATTGAAATGGCACGAACGATGCTTGATGAGTGCAAGACTCCAAGGAAATTTTGGCCTGAAGCCATTGATATTGCATGCCACATCATCAACCATGTTTATCTTCACAAGTTCCTAAAGAAGACATCATATGAGCTCCTGACTAGTAAGAAGCCAAACGCTAGCTATTTCAGAGTATTTGGTGCTAGGTGCTGGATCAAGGATCTGCATCACACTTCAAAATTTGCACCGAAAGCACATGAAGGTTTTATGCTTGGCTACGGAAAGGATTCACACTCCTACAGAGTCTTCAACCTCTTTCACTACAAAGTGGTTGAAATTGTGGATGTGCGGTTCGATGAGACTAACGGCTCCAAAGAGAGCACCTGCCAAATGTGCTAGATGAAGCTACACCAAGTGAATCTATCAAGCTTATGGGTACTAGAGAAATCATACCTTCAGAGGAATAGGCTGAAGAGGAAATCATCATTTCTGCACCTAATCAGCATGAAGACACTGCTCAGCCTAAAGCCAATGCTGAGGATGAAGACAATGATCAGCAAGGGCGAAATCTTCGTCCAGTTCATCCTCGCGTTGCAAATGAAGTCCAGATTGAGAAGATTATTGATAGCATCAATGCACCTAGTCCACTCACTCGTTCAAGAGCAACACAGCGAGCAAATTTATGTGGGCACTTTGCATTTGTCTCTATATCTGAACCCAAGAAAGTTAATGAAGCCTTCATGGAACCTGAATGGATTCAAGCTATGCAAGAAGAGCTTCAACAATTTGAGCTGAACAATGTGTGGGAGCTAGTGAAGCATCCAGATCCTCGCAAGCACAATATCAACAGCACCAAATGGATCTATCGCAACAAACAAGATGAGCATGGTCAAGTTGTCAGAAACAAGGCTCGTCTCGTTGCTCAAGGTTACACACAAGTTGAGGGGATTGACTTCGATGAAACCTTTGCTCTTGTTGCAAGGCTTGAAGCCATTCGCATACTGCTAGCCTATGCCAACCACAATAACATTCTTCTATACCAAATGGATTAAAGAGTGCCTTCCTGAATGGCAAAATTGAAGAAGAAGTGTATGTTGCACAACCACCTGGCTTTGAAGTCCCAAAGCATCCTGATATGGTATACAAGCTCAACAAGGCATTGTATTGCCTAAAAAAAGCCCCTCACGCTTGGTATGACACACTCAAAGACTTCTTGAAGAGCAAAGGCTTCAAACCTGGTTCCCTAGATCCCACTCTATTCATGAAGACATATGATGGTGAACTGTTTGTATGCCAACTCTATGGATGACATTATCTTCGACTGCACTGACAAGAGATACAGTGATGAGTTTGGACATATGATGCAAGATCTCAAGGCAGAGTTCAACAATGTGTGCAAGCTTCTGAAGATGACTTTATGTGTTCAAGCGCATAATGAAGCTGAGAAGAGAAAGGCTCTTGGGCGTCCTGACATCGAGCCCAGGATGGCTGCCAAGCAAAAGAAGAAGTCTGTTGATGCCATACCCGAAGCTCAATGGCAGGAACAACCAAGCATAGTCTTCCCTGCCAGCATGACTGGCTCGAAGCCAAAGGTCTCCTCAGCAGCTTCTGAGTAGAAGAAGACTAGGCAAGCCAAAGCCAGGAAGAGGAAGCTCAAAGATACATCTGATGATGCTCCCTCCAAAAAGAAATTGAAGACTAAGGCTTCTAAGTCTTCAAAGCGAGAGCGTGCTGCTGCCCCAGAGCCCCTCAATGTTGAACCCATCACTGTTGCTTTCCCTGCCTCTACCAACCAAGAGCGCCGCCTGGTGATTCATGAGCCTGCTTCCACAGAGGCTCCAGAAAGTGAAGAAGTTCCAGGTATTGACCCCAACGCAGCTGAAGACATTGGTCATGAAGACAATGTAAATGATGATGAAGTCCTTCCTCAGCTCGAGCCCAAGTC
Source organism: Triticum aestivum (assembly GCF_018294505.1). NCBI lineage: Eukaryota > Viridiplantae > Streptophyta > Magnoliopsida > Poales > Poaceae > Triticum > Triticum aestivum. The sequence continues at coordinate 306,566,921 of NC_057794.1, forward strand.
GGTATCATCGCCTGCTCTCACGAGCAGTGAACTTATTAGCATTGGTCGTCCTCTGGCGCCAGTTGCTTAAGATGACTCATGGGTTGAGCAACAACAACAACAAGATACCCCTCTGCAAGATGAAACACCACGTACTCCACCAGCTCAAGTCACCACTCCAGTGCTTGATGATGACAACTACATGGAACAGACCACACCCTCTCCAAAGGCATCGCCAGCATTCCGCAGGCTTCACAAAGGCCTCAGGCCTTCATGCCAAGCATTCTAGAAGAGGATGTGCAACAACACAACTCAGTAGCACGTCAAGTGTTCCCTGAAGCCATCCCTTCTGCGTCTGCCTCTGAGTCTAAAGCCAAAGCAGCTGAAGACATTCTAGCTGCATCAGACGAAGAAGAAAAAAAGAAGAGAAAGGAGATGAAAGAGAAGCCACACCCCCTGCTAGTGATCCTGTCATTCAAGAAGAGAATGTGATCGTGCCCGACCCTCTAGTTGTTGAATAGATGGAGGTTGAAAACAATGAGGTTGACACCAACAACGCCACTGAAGCCAATGACACTATCATGGCTGAAGATAATGTGGAGCCCAAAGCGAATGTGACTACTGACACCATTGTGACGCAAATCATCTTTGATGACGTTGTTCCCCCTCCAAGGGCTCATACTATGGAACACGCGTTCAATCGTGGTGAGTTGATGACTGTCAGATGGCCTATCATGGTTCCACCCACTGCTCCCGGACCACAATATGATTATCATGTGGAGCAGAGGCCTCGGGTTCAGAAGCCAAAGCAAAGACTGCCAAGGCTTCCCGATGCTGCCACTACCCCAGGCTCCTTTGATGTGCAAAGTTAAGGGTGCACAACACTTTCTTCGATGGCGCTAAGAACCCCTACAAGAATCCCAAAATCTCCTCTGACATGTTTTGGAGCCATCGGCAGCGAAGCTGCTACTCTTGCATCTTGTACAACCAGGACCGCATTTTTCCTCATAAGTGTCTGGATTGTGATGCTATTGCTGGGATGCCATGCCTTAAGGAGGCTCTGGACAGCTTCAGAGATGTTGGGTTGCTGCCATTTGTGACTGACAAGGAGCACTGGAATGAAGAGCTTCTGCTGCAATTCTATGCTACACTACACATTCGAGGCTACAACAGGGATCCGAAGACTTGGATCCTTGCGTGGATGATAGGTGACATTCATCATGAAGCCAAAGCTCAGGATATCATCGAGCTTACTTCCCTGCCCACTCCAGGTGACTTGTATGAACCTGGTTGTCAGTTTCATCAGAACAAACTGCAAAGCATCTTCCAGAAGCCCGAGTCAAACATGAGCCAAATGCTAAGCATGATGAAGACATTGCTCCAAGACGCCGAATACCCCAATGAGTTCTTTGTTAAAGACCTTGAGTACTTGTCACACACAGTCTATCATACACTAAGGCGTACTCTCTGGCCTATCAAAGGAAACTCTTCTGAAGCTAAACTTGAAGGCGCCATGAAGACATTGGTTTTCTATATAGTCAATGGCGTCAGATTCAACACTCACGGTTTCTTCACCCTACAGCTTGCTGCTTCAGGGATTGATCTATTTGGCCTAGAATTTTATGCTCCATGGGTGATGCGCTTGATCAAGATTCATTCAACCATCGACTATCAACCCTCAGCACAACCACATTGTATTTCTTCCTGATGTTGATATGTCCATTGAAGCCATCTACCCCCAACTAGCAAAGAAGCCACTCCACCTTCAGAATGCAGAATTCCAAAACTTCACACAACTTATTGAAGGGATTCGAGTGCCCAATGTTGCAACTCCTACTTATCCTCTGGCTGGCAACTTGCGTATGCCGCATCGAGCCAACACTAAAGCCACTGCTAGCACCATTGCTCAAAGGCCTCAGAAGCATCCTCGTGTCCTCAACGACCGTGAGCTTCTGGTGTCTTTGCATCAAAAGCAGGATAGGCATCATGACTGGCTGAAGCGTCAGATGCAGAGTCTCTTGGTGGATGTTAATCGCATTCGCAACTTGGCCACCAAGAACTCTTTTGTTGCACATGAAGCCTGTTGGCGGTCCTGGAAGAGCCTCACATTGCTCTGCTCTGAAGATGATCTTCACGAAGATGGCTTCACAGAGAGCTTCAAGTTTGACTCCATGCCTCCACAAAATGCAAGCTGGCGTTGCACACCATCCATTGAAGATTCTGAACATTCATCTCCGGCTGCAACTATTGTTGCGAGAGTCATTGATGAAGAGGATGACGCCACTTCACCAACCCTAGCTGCTCTTCACCATGATTCTATGCCAGGCCCGTCTGCACCACCAAACTCCAATGTCGACCCTGCTCCATCTTCTACTCCAACTGGGAACGAGTAGATCATCTATGTCTTCAAACCTTTTTGCTCCTTACTAACAAAAGGGTCAATATGGGTGGTTGCATTATTTTTGCTAAGTTCTTACAACTCTCGTTTTGAAACTATTTGGCTCTTGAGTTGTAACACTTAAACTTGATGGTCGTCTGCTACTTTTGCTGCTACTTTGTGATGTGTTGATAAATTCCGCATGAAGTCATTCTATAGACGCCCATTTGTCATTGTGCATGTCATTATCTTTGTTGTGTTTACATATGCATGATGAATTTTCTTCATATGTTGAAGAGGATCTCCACAAAGTAAAACCTGCCATGTGCATTTGCATTCAAGTGCAAACTACTTATATGCACATCTTCAGGGGGAGCCTCTTGCGACATATGAATACAAATCCTTAATCCTTAACTTTCACATACTTTTATCCCTATTGAAAACTTCAACCAGTTTGTCATCAATCACCAAAAAGGGGGAGATTGTAAGTGCATCTAGTGCCACCCCTAGTTGGTTTTGGAGTATTGATGACAAACTTGGTTGAGGGACTAATGTGTTTGTGAGAATTGCAGGATAACACAGGTAGTAGTCCCTTATTGATTCGGTTTACCTACTAGAGATGACCCCTAAAAATGTGTGAAGACATTGAAGACAATGGTGGTTCGTGAAGACATCCACGATGAATATTATGACATGTGAAGACATTCACTTGAAGACTATGGAGTGCGAAGACATAGTTGTTTCGTAGTTTCCATTTATTCTTTGTTGAGTCATAGGAACCACCGTACTGTTAAGTGGGGTCCAAGTGAACAAAGTCATAGTGACTGATGTGATGCTCAACCAAAATCCTATGTCTTCGAGCAAAGACAATGAGAGCAAATCTCATCCAGTGCTGGATGAGTCAGCTTTACTTGTAGCCCAAGTCAAGCTATCGCATGTGTTTGAAATCCGACCATTGGACACGTGTCGGTTCCTTAGTGACCCAAGGTAATTTTGGACAAATCAGGTCGGGTTGCCTCATGGCTATAAATAGCCCACCCCCTACACCATAAATTGGTGGCTGCTCAGAGTTAGTGCACGGCTTTTGTCGTTTGAGAGCAACCCACCTCCGAAGCATTTGAGAGAGAGATCCTTGCGAGGACAAAGCGCAAAACACCCAGAGCCAAAGAGTGTTAGGTATCACTGAAGTCTTTCTGTCTGCGTGACCTGAAGACTTGTTACACTTGAGGACTATGAATCCTCTAGCCGGTTAGGCGTCGCATTCTGAGCATCCAAGAGTCAATGTGGATCACCGGTGAACGAAGTCTATGAAGGTTTGTAAGTCTACCTTGAAGACTTGCCAGAGTGATTGGGCGAGGACTGGGTGTCCTTAGCTCAAGGAGAATAAGGTGAAGACGCGGTCTTCCGAGTTAAATCTCAGCCTCCCTAACCAGACGTACAGTTGTCACTGAAGGAAATATGCCCTAGAGGCAATAATAAAGTTGTTATTTATATTTCCTTATATCATGATAAATGTTTATTATTCATGATAGAATTGTATTGACCGGAAACTTAGTACATGTGTGAATACATAGACAAAATAGAGTGTCCCTAGTACGCCTCTACTTGACTAGCTCGTTAATCAAAGATGGTTAAGTTTCCTAGCCATGGACATGTGTTGTCATTTGATGAATGGGATCACATCATTAAAGAATGATGTGATGGACATGACCCATCCGTTAGCTTAGCACTATGATCATTTAGTTTATTGCTATTGCTTTCTTCACGACTTATACATGTTCCTATGACTAAGATTATGCAACTCCCGAATACCACAGGAACACTTAGTGTGCTATCAAACGTCACAATGTAACTGTGTGATAATAAAGATGCTCTACAGGTGTCTCCGATGGTGTTTGTTGAGTTGGCATAGATCGAGATTAGGATTTTTCACTCTGTGTATCGGAGACATATCTCTGGGCCCTCTCGGTAATGATCATCACTATAAAGCCTTGCAAGCAATGTGAATAATGAGTTAGTTGCGGAATGATGCATTATGGAATGAGTAAAGAGACTTGCCGGTAACGAGATTGAACTAGGTATGAGGATACCGATGATCGAATCTCGGGCAAGTAACATACCGATGACAAAAGGAAAAACATATGTTGTTATGCGGTTTGACCGATAAAGATCTTCGTAGAATATGTAGGAGCCAATATGAGCATCTGGGTTCCGCTATTGGTATTGACTGGAGATGTGTCTCGGTCATGTCTACATAGGTCTCGAACCCGTAGGGTCCGCACGTTTAATGTTCGATGATGATTTGTATTATGAGTTATGTGATTTAATGACCGAAGTTTGTTCGAAGTCCCAGATGATATCACGGACATGATGAGGAGTCTCGAAATGGTCGAGAGGTAAAGATTCATATATAGGACGATGGTATTTGGACACCGGAAGTGTTTTGGGTGATACCGGATCACCAGAAGGGGTTCCGTGCAACCCCCGGCAAAGATATGGGCTTAATGGGCCAAGTAAGGGAACACACCAGCCCACAAGGGGCTGGTGCATCCCCTATAGGGCCAGCCACGTGGGGAGAAAGGGAAAGGAGAGGAGGAAAAGGAAAGTATAAAGTCCCCTCCCCCCTCCTTCCTTTCCCCCTTGTCCAAATATGGTAGGGGTGTGTGCGAATTGGACTAGGGGCCCAAGTAGGATTCCTCCTACTTGGGCTCGCCCTAGGCTGCCTCCCTCCCTCTCCCTCCTTTATATACATGGGGAGGGCACCCCTAGAACACACAACAATTGTTCCTAGCCGTGTGCGGCGCCCCCCTCCACAGTTAACACCTCGGTCATATCGTCGTAGTGCTTAGGCGAAGCCCTGTGCCAGTAACATCATCATCACCGTAACCATGCTGTCATGTTGATGAAACTCTCCCTCAGACTCAACTGGGTCAAGAGTTTGAGGGACGTCACCGAGTTGAACGTGTGCAGATCGCGGAGGTGCCGTGCGTTCAGTACTTGGATCGCTTGGATCGTGAAGACGTTCGACTACATCAAGCGCGTTACTAAATGCTTCTGCTTTCGGTCTAGGAGGGTACGTGGACACGCTCTCCCTGCTCGTTTCTATGCTTCTCCTAGATATATCTTGCGTGATCGTTGGATTTTTTTGAAATACTACGTTCCCCAACAGTGGCATCCGAGCCAGGTCTATGCGTAGATGTTATATGCATGAGTAGAACACAAAGAGTTGTGGGTGATAATAGTCATACGCTTACCAGCAACGTCTTACTTTGATTCGGCGGTATTGTTGGATGAAGCGGCCCAGACCGACATTACATGACCATGTTCATGAGACTGGTTCTACTGACATGCTTTGCACACAGGTGGCTGGCGGGTGTCTGTTTCCCCAACTTTAGTTGAATCGAGTTTGACTACGCCTGGTCCTTGTTGAAGGTTAAAACAACACACTTGACGAAAAATCGTTGTGGTTTTGATGTGTAGGTAAGGACGGTTCTTGCTAGAAGCCCGTAGCATCCACTAAAACTTGCAACAACAAAGTAGAGGACGTCTAACTTGTTTTTGCAGGGCATGTTGTGATGTGATATGGTCAAGACGTGATGAGATATAAATTGTTGTATGAGATGATCATGTTTTGTTAAAGTTATCGGCGACTGGCAGGAGCCTTATGGTTGTCTCTTTATTGCATAAGATGCAAGCGCCATATAATTGCTTTACTTTATCGCTATGCGATAGCAATAGTTGCAAAAGCAATAGTTGGCGAGACTACCATGTGACAACACGTTGATAAAGATCAAGATGATGGAGATCATGGTGTCATGCCGGTGACCATGGAGATCATGACGGTACTTTGGAGATGGAGATCGAAGGCACAAGATGATGATGGCCATATGATGTCACATATTTTGATTGCATGTGATGTTTATCTTTTATGCATCTTATTTTGCTTAGTATGATGGTAGCATTACGAGATGATCCCTTACTAAAATTTCAAGGTATAAGTGTTCTCCTGAGTATGCACCGTTGCGACAGTTCTTCGTGTCGAGACACCACGTGATGATCGGGTGTGATAAGCTCTACGTTCACGTACAACAGGTGCAAGCCAGTTTTGCACATGCAGAATACTCGGGTTAAACTTGATGAGCCTAGCATATACAGATATGGCCTCGGAACTCTGAGACCGAAAGGCCGAACATGAATCATATAGTAGATATGATCAACATAGTGATGTTCACCATTGAAAGCTACTCCATCTCACGTGATGATCGGACATGGTTTAGTTGATATGGATCACGTAATCATTTAGATGACTAGAGGGATGCCTATCTAAGTGGGAGTTCTTAAGTAATATGATTAATTGAACTTAAATTTATCATGAACTTAGTCTTGATAGTATTTGCATATCTATATTGTAGATCAATTGCTCGCGTATAGCTTCCCCATTTTATTTATGATATGTTCCTAAAGAAAACTAAGTTGAAAGTTGATAGTAGCAATGATGCGGACTAGGTACGTGATCTGAGGATTATCCTCATTGATGCACATAAGAATTATGTCCTTGATGCACCGCTAGGTGACAGAACTATCGCAGGAGCAAATGTAGACGTTATGAACATTTGACAAGCTCGGTATGATGACTACTTGATAGTTTAGTACACCATGCTTTACGGCTTAGAACCGGGACTTCAAAAATGTTTTGAAACACCATGGAGCATATAAGATGTTCCAAGAGTTGAAATTGGTATTTCAGACTCATGCCCGAGTCGAGAGGTATGAGACCTCTGACAAGTATTTTTTTCCTACAAAGATGGAGGAGAATAGCTCAACTAGTGAGCATGTGCTTAGAATGTCTGAGTACTACAATCGCTTGAATCAAGTGGGAGTTAATCTTCCAGATAAGATAGTGATTGACAGAGTTCTCTAGTCACTATCACGAAGTTACTAGAACTTCGTGATGAACTATAATATGCAAGGGATGACGAAAACGATTCCCCGAGCTCTTCGCGATGCTGAAATTGGCGAAGGTAGAAATCAAGAAAAGCATCAAGTGTTGATGGTTGACAAGACCACTAGTTTTAAGTAAATGGGCAAGGGAAGAAGGGGAACTTCAAGAAGAATGGCAAGCAAGTTGCTGCTCAAGTGAAGAAGCCCAAGTCTGGACCTAAGCCTGAGACTGAGTGCCTCTACTGCAAAGGGACTGGTCACTGGAAGCGGAACTACCCCAAGTATTTGGCGGACAAGAAGGATGGCAAAGTGAACAAAAGTATATATAATATACATGTTATTGATGTGTATTTTACTAGTGTTCATAGTAGCCCCTGGGTATTTGATATTGGTTCAGTTGCTATGATTAATAACTTGAAACAAGAGTTATAAAATGAACAGAGACTAGTTGAGGGCAAGGTGACAATGTGTGTTGGAAGTGATTCCAAGGTTGATAAGATCACCATCGCATAGTCCCTCTACCTTCATGATTAGTATTGGATCTAAATAAATGTTATTTGGTGTTTGCGTTGAGCATAAATATGATTGGATCATGTTTATTGTGATACGGTTACTCATTTAATGTAACGCCCCGTACGTAACTTGCCATATTTGTATTCCAACTCTTGCCATTTTTGACTCTAAGTGATGATATTCCCTCATGGTTGGGTTTTGTCTTTGTTTTTCTTTTTGTCCATGTCATGCATCTCATATCATGTCATCATGTGCATCGCATTTGCATACGTGTTCGCCTCATGCATCCGAGCTTTTTCCCCGTTGTCCATTTCGCATTCCGGCACTCATATGTCCTCCGGCGTCCCCCTTTTGCCTCTTTTCGTGTGCGGGTGTTAAATGTTCTCGGATTGGACCGAGACTTGCCAAGTGGCCTTGGTATACCACCGAAAGACCGCCTGTCATGTTTCGTGCCATTTGGACTTCGTTTGATACTCCAACGGTTAACCGAGGAACCGTAAAGGCCTCGTGTGTGTTGCAGCCCAACACCTCTCCAAAGTGGCCCAAAACCCATCCAAACCCCCTCCTTCCTCTCGGTCGTTCGATCACGATCGCGTGGCTGAAAACCGCACCTCATTTGGACTCTCCTAGCTCCCTTTACCTATAATATGTCCTCTTCCCCAAAATTTTCGTCCCAAACCCTAGATCCAACCTCCCCGCCGCCGCCCGGACCAACCTGCAGCCGCCACGTGGGCGCCGCCACCACCTACCGCGCTGGCCCAGCGGCCCGCAGTCGACCCTCCCGGCCCGCTCGCACGCCGCCGCCTCCCGCTCCAAGCTCCGCCGCCCGACGCGCAGCTCGCCGCCCTGCGCCTGTAGCTCCGCCGCCCGACGCGCCCGCCGGCTGCCGCCTCGCCGCCCGGCTCCGGCGTCCCTGCTGCCGGCCGCCGCCACCTTCGTGCCGCCCCGCCAAGCTCCGGCGACGTCGCCACCGGCCTCTCCGGCCACCGCAGCTCCCTCCGCGCCGACGAGCGCTCCGGCGACCTCTCCCCTCGACTCCGGCTATCTCCCTCCTCCCCGGCGAGTCCCAGCCACCGCAGGTGAAGATTCTGGTGATCCTCGGAAAGCGCGCCCGAAACCCTAGATCCAGATCTGGGAGGTTATTTTTTCCCCTAAGTCCCTATATTTTCTAGGCATCTTCATCATGTCGTATCTCTGCATCCGTAGCTCCGTTTTGGGCGTGTAATATATCGAATTGTTCGCTAGGATGTGCTCTTCATTTCATTCCATTGCACCATGCTCGTTTGAGTCCATATTGATGCCTAAAATGTTGTTGCAAGAGTTCTATAGAATGTTAGTTTCTATTTCTTAACAGATTATGTACATTTGTCATTTTTGCCATGATTATTGTGTGCCTCCTATGAACTTTAGCCCTACATGTGTTTTGGGCTATGCCATGCCATCGTTACAGGGGTGTATGCCATGTATTTTTGTGAGCAATGTGGTGACTAGCACAATCATGCAAAGTAGCTCTCGTGATGTTGCTGATTTCAGGGACTTAGAATTCTTCCAAGTCTTTTCCCTGGTGTTATTTTTATGCCATGTATTCATGTTGCTACACAGTGATCCATGCCTCTTTTGAGCATGTTCAGTAAGGATGATTTTGAGATATTGTTATGTTCTATCCATCCATGTCTTTGTTTGCAATTATGGAGTACCCTAGCATAACTCAATCCTTCTCTACTTTTGCTATAAAATGTTCCTGGCAGATTGTTTACGTGTTATTCAATTTTGCCAAGGTTGTTGTAGTTGATCCATGCATGCTATGAGGTTGTTCTTGCCATGTTTAGCTTCTTGATCATGTCTTATTGCTGGGTGTATGGTTAGTTTGTCATGCAATGCCTTGTGGTGAGTGCATCGAGCTCGCAAACATGCCTACATAACTCTGTTTTTGCCATGTCCAGTTTTCTGCTAAGTCTGAATTTGTTAACGAAACTTGCTATGTTTACAAGGGTGCCATCATATCTTCTGATCCTTTTTGGCTTATGGCCAGTAAGGGACTTTTGTTATATGCTTTGAGTAGTTTCATGCCATGATATGTTCCTATAGCATGTTGTTATCTTGCTCTAAACATTGCTTCCTGATGTTAATTCCTGGCATGTTATTTTCACTAAGTCTGTGAACCTGATATCTTTTGCACTTTTGCCATGCTTGTTTGAACCTGCTATTTTGTGATTTAGCCGTAGCTCAATGTTCATCTTTTGTCAAGCATCTTGAGTGGATCACTGTCATGTGCTTTGTTGCTATGTTAGAGTGCAGTAGCTTAGTTTCTTGTTGCATCTTAGATGGCATCATGCTGTTAATCACAGAATAGTGCCATCATTGTTTTGCTTGCCATTTGCAAACCCTGCATCCGATTTCGGTGATTTTTATATCGATTTCGACCGAAATCAACTCATCTTTCCAGCGGCACTCTTGGTTTGCCAAGTTGAGGCCTGGTTAAATCTTTTCCTTCTGGAGCACGCATATGCATTGCATATTACATCCCGCATATCATGCCATGTGTTTGCATCATGTTGCTTGCGCATTGCACCGTGGTTGATTGTGGTTCCATTTGCTTATGTTCTTGCTTTGGGAAGAGCCGGGAGACAAGTACGTGATCGAGGAACCCGTTGAGTACACTTACGAGGATCAAGCTTACGTCAACTTGGAGAACACAGACAAGATGACCATACCCTCAAAATCACTACTATATTTGCTTGCTAGTTGCTCACTCTATTGCTATGCCTATGCCTCGATACCTACCACATGCTTTATCATGCCTCCCATATTGCCATGTCAAACCCCTAACCCAGCTTGTCCTAGCAAACCATTGTTTGGCTATGTTACCGCTTTACTCAGCCCCTCTTATAGCGTTGCTAGTTGCAGGTGAAGATTGGAGTTTGTTCCTTGTTGGAACATGTTTATTGTTGGGGTATCATTATTATATCTTGTTTACTTTAATGCACCTATATACTTGGTAAAGGGTGGAAGGCTCGGCCTTACGCCTGGTGTTTTGTTCCACTTTGCCGCCCTAGTTTCCGTCATACCGGTGTTATGTTCCTTGATTTTGCGTTCCTTACGTGGTTGGGTTATAATGGGAACCCCTTGACAGTTCGCCTTGAATAAAACTCCTCCAGCAAGGCCCAACCTTGATTTTATCATTTGCCACCTAGCCTTTTTCCTTGGGTTTCGTGGACTCAAGGGTCATCTTTATTTTAAACCCCCGGGCCAGTGCTTCTCTAAGTGTTGGTCCAACCTAGAGCGTTGTGCGGGGCCGTCCCTTGGCAACTTGGGTTACATTGGCTACTGTACGCTTAGCTTATCTGGTGTGCCCTGAGAACGAGATATGTGCAGCTCCTATTGGGATTTGTCGGCACAACGGGTGGTCTTGCTGGTCTTGTTTTACCATTGTCGAGATGTCTTGTAACCGGGATTCCGAGTCTGATCGGGCCGTCCTGGGAGAAGGAATATCCTTCGTTGACCGTGAGAGCTTGTGATGGGCTAAGTTGGGACACCCCTGCAGGGATTTGAACTTTCGAAAGCCGTGCCCGTGGTTATGGGCAGATGGGAATTTGTTAATGTCCGGTTGTAGAAAAACTGAAACTTAACTTAATTAAAATGAATCAACAGCGTGTGCAGCCGTGATGGTCTCTTTTCGGCGGAGTCCGGGAAGAGAACACGGTCTCGTGTTATGCTTGAACGTAAGTAGTTCTAGGATCACTTCTTGATCATAGATTCTCGACCGTGCTTTGCCTTCTCTTCTCGCTCTCATTTGCGTATGTTAGCCACCATATATGCTAGTGCTTGCTGCAGCTCCACCTCATACCTTTTCCCTACCCATAAGCTTAAATAGTCTTGATCGCGAGGGTGTGAGATTGCTGAGTCCCCGTGACTCACAGATTACTTCCAAAACCAGATGCAGGTGTCGATGATGCCATTCCAGGAGATGCGACTGAACTCAAGTGGGAGTTCGATGAGGACTCAGGACGTTACTATGTTTCCTTTCCAGACGATCAGTAGTGGAGCCCAGTTGGGGCGATCGGGGATCTTATGCATTTGGGGTTGTCTTTATTTTGGTTCCGTAGTCGGACCTTGATTGTATCTGGATGATGTAATGCTATATTTATGTATTGTGTGAAGTGGCGATTGTAAGCCAACTCTGTACCTCTTTCTTATTCAGTACATGGGATGTGTAAAGATTACCCCTCTTGCGACATGCCTACAATGCGGTTATGCCTCTAAGTCATGCTCCGACACGTGGGAGATATAGCCGCATCGTGGGTGTTACAAGTTGGTATCAGAGCCTTCCCCGACTTAGGAGCCCCCTGCTTGATCGAATCGCTGGCGTTGTTGAGTCTAGAAAGATGTTTTGAGTCTTTTAGGATTATATATATCGGAGAGTAGGATTCTTTTTACTCCTTAGTCCCTTCGTCGCTCTGGTGAGGCATCCTGACGTAGAGTTTTGACTCTTCTCTTCTCAAATTTCACTAAAAAATATTTTAGGATCACGCGGGTATCTTGGAATCGTTCTGATGGTTTTGTGACGAGAACATTGTTCTTGGTGCCTCCTGACATTTAGGGGTTGTGGCAGTGTCCCGGGGAGTTGAGCTCCGAGGTGTTGTCGTCACAATTTTATCGTTGCAATTCTGGAATACCTGAGTTTCGCCGACATCGAAAATCTCTTTTATGCAGTTGTTGGTGAGATAACATCGACGCCACCTAGTACTGGGGTGGGAGTTCGGGAGTATTGCCATAACTCATATAACGGATGCTTTTCGAAGGTTGAGGTAAATGATTTCTGAAGGTTTCTTGGTTATGTGTTGAAGGATGGATACAGCTGGATGTAGGATTTGCTAGTTTTGGGTGAGATGTTATGCTTCCCCTGTATCCCCAACACCTGATTGCATAACCAGAAAGTTTCGGGAGTTTCATAGGTGGGAATTCATGTAGCTCTAGTATTTCTTCCGCAGATATTTGGTTTGTGTTTGGGTAATCCTTACCAAGTATTTGTTCATGTCCGTACCTTGTTGTTTTTCATCTACCTCTATCTTAGTGGCTTCTAAATTTATGGAGGTGTGATCATTTAATTTGGAATTCATTCGTTCATTCTTGTTCGAATGTTAAGGCTACATGTTGCAATTTCGATCCATTTGATTCAGCTTGAATATATGTCTTTCAAGATTCTAACGGATGTCACCCTCTTCAGGATGGCTCCTTCAACGCGTCAGAATCCGGAACCACCGCCACCACCTCCACCTCCGGAGGCATGGCAAGCTATGATGGATGCTACCAACGCCAACACGCAGTTGATTATGCAACTCTTGCAAGAGCGCAACCAAGGAAATCAAGGCCATGGCAACAATCAAACTCAGTTTGCTACCCTCAACCAGTTCCTTGCAAACCAGCCAAAGACCTTCAATAACTGTGTCGAGGCCACAGACACTAATGATTGGCTCGTGGATATCTGCAAACATTTTGAGTGCAGCAACATCAGGCCTGAGGACTTTGTCAAGTTTGCTTCATTCCAACTCAAAGACCAAGCTGCTGAGTGGTATCAACAATACAAAAATTCCAGAGGAGGTCGTGTGATTACCTAGGATGATTTCCGCCAAGACTTCAGAGCTCACCACATTCCTCAGAGTGTTGTTGAGAGCAAGCGTGAGGAGTTCCGCAATTTGAAGCAAGGCAGCTTGTCTGTTTACCAATACAACATCATGTTCCAGAGGCTCGCTCGTTTCGCCAAGCAAGACGTCCCTGACGAGAAGAGCATGATTTATCAGTTCAGAGGTGGCCTCAGAGAAGATCTGCAACTAGCTCTTGTGCTTTTTGAGCTGAAAATATGATGAATTCTACAACATGGCACTGAAGCAAGAAGCTGCTCAGATCAAGTGTGATGCATCTAAGAAGAGAGTCAGGGATGCAACTCCTTCTTCTTCTTCAACGCAAGTGGCAGCTAAGCAGCAAAAGTATTGGTTGCCTCCTCCTCCTCCGTTCCGTCAGCCTTATCAGTAGAAGAGCAAAGGTGGCAATGGATCTTCCCACCCACCCAACCCAGGCTTTCAGAACAAAGATTCATCTCATGCTCCAAGGTCAAGTCTCCGTATCACCGGCCGCTTTCAGAGGTTACGTGCACAAGTGTCAGCAGAAGGGTCACTATGCAAACAAATGCTTCAATCAGAGGCGTCTTCCGCCTCCTCCTCCTGTGAGATTTGCTAGCAATGCAGTGGTCAAGCATAATCCCAAGTTTGCAAAGGTCAACATGGTGAACGCAGCTCAGGCAGAGGACTCTTCAAAAGTGATCATGGGTAACTTTCCAGTTAACTCTACTCCTGCAAAAGTCCTTTTTGATACTGGTGCATCGCATTGTTTCATGTCAAGATCATTTGTTTCAAAGCATGACTTCGTTTCGGAAATGTTGGGTAAACCTATGGGAGTGGTTTCTCCGGCCAAGTCTATGAGGGCTACCACGATGGTCCCGGATGTTTCTATCATGATGGGCGACTATAAGTTTCTGTCTTCTCCAATGGTCCTTGGTGACTCGGATATTGATCTAATTCTTGGTATGGATTGGCTTTCTAAGCACAAGGCTCAACTTGATTGTGCTGCCAGGCAGATTCAACTGACACAATCGTCTGAGGATGTGATCGTCTTTGCTGCCCGTGACGATACCATTCGACTGTTTTCTCTCAGTGAGAAGGGCGAGTTGGATGCCATCTCTTAGATTCCAGTCGTTTGTGAATATCAAGACGTCTTTCCAGAAGAGCTTCCAGGAATGCCTCCTCACCGGCCAGTTGAATTCGTCATTGATCTTGAACCTGGCACGGAACCTGTTTGCAAACGTCCTTACAAGCTTGGACCAGAAGAGTTGAAGGAGCTAAAGACACAACTCGATATACAAGAGTGTATGGGTCTCATCCGAGCAAGTTCTTCTCCATGGGGTTGTGGTGTTCTTTTTGTCAAGGAGAAGGATGGCACGGACCGACTTTGTGTCTACTACCGTCCATTGAACAAGAAGACCATAAAGAACAAGTACCCACTTCCCAACATCAATGAGCTATTCGAACAACTCAAAGGTGCTCAAGTATTCTCCAAGCTTGACCTCCGTATGGGCTATCATCAGATTCGCATTCGTGAACAAGACATCCCCAAGACAGCGTTCAGAACAAGCTATGGTTCTTATGAATACACTGTCATGTCTTTCGGCCTTGTCAATGCTCCTCCAACATTCTCTCGCATGATGAACTTCATATTCAACCCCTACACAAATGACTTCGTCTTGGTCTATCTCGATGACATTTTGGTCTTTTCCAAGAACAAGGAGGATCATGCCAAGCACTTGAGATTGGTGATCGACAAATTCAGAGAACATCAGCTCTATGCGAAGTTTTCAAAGTGCGAGTTTTGGCTCGATGAGGTTCTCTACCTTGGGCATATCATCTCCGCCAAGGGCATAGCTGTTAATCCTGAGAAGGTGTCTGCAATTGTGAATTGGGAACCGCCTCAGAATGTGAAGCAACTCCGCAGCTTCCTTGGGCTCGCAAGCTATTGTCGAAGATTCATTGAGAATTTCTCTAAGATCATGAAGCCTCTTTCCAACCTCCTCCCGAAGCATGTGAAGTATGTCTGGACGCCTGAATGTGACATCGATTTCAACACCCTTAAAGAGAAGTTAGTCACAGCTCCAGTTCTGACTCCTCCTGATGAATCCAAACCACTCGAAGTTTTCTGTGATGCTTCCCTTCAAGGTATCGGTGTTGTGTTAATGCAAGAGAAGAAAGTTGTGGCCTATACCTCTCGCCAGTTGAAGCCCAACGAAAAGAACTACCCCACTCATGACCTCGAGTTAGCGGCAGTTGTCCATGCTCTTTTAACATGGAGACATCTCTTGTTGGGAAGAAAAGTGGACATCTTCACTGATCATAAGAGCCTCAAGTACATCTTCACTCAGCCCAACCTCAACCTCAGGAAGACTCGTTGGGTTGAAATGATTCAAGAGTATAATCCGAGTATTGAATATACTCCAGGCAAGGCCAATGTCATTGCTGACGCTTTGAGCAGGAAGGCTTACTGCAACAGTTTGATTCTCAAGCCCTTCCAACCGGATCTTTGTGAAGCTTTCCGCAAACTTAATCTCCAAGTTGTTCCTCAAGGATTCCTTGCCAACCTCCAAGTCTCTCCTACTTTGGAAGATCAGATTCGTGAGGCTCAGCTTCTTGATGCTATGGTGAAGAAGGTGAAGATTGGGATTGCCAAGAGCCAACCCAAGTACAAGTGCTATCGCCTTGATGACAAAGATACTCTATTCTTCGAGGATCGCATTGTTGTTCCTAAGGGTGACCTTTGTAAAGTCATTATGAACGAGTCTCACAATTCACTCCTTTCTATTCATCCTGGAAGTACAAACATGTACCATGACCTCAAGCAGTCGTATTGGTGGACTCGAATGAAGCGCGAGATTGCTCAGTTCGTGAATGAATGTGATGTTTGTAGAAGAGTGAAAGCAGAACACCAATGGCCAGCTGGTCTCCTCCAACCTCTTGCCATTCCAGAATGGAAGTTTGACCATATTGAGATGGACTTCGTGACTGGATTTCCCAAGTCCAAGCGTGGCAATGATGCTATCTTCATTGTCATTGACAAGCTCACTAAAGTGGCTCATTTTATTCCTATCAAAGAATCTATCACAGCAGCTTAGTTGGCAGAGCTATATAGCTCCAGGATTGTCTCTCTGCATGGCATTCCGCAGTTGATATCTTCAGATCATGGAAGCATCTTTACTTCTAAGTTCTGGGATTCTTTTCAGAAGGCCACGAGCACCAACATTCGCTTCAGCACAGCCTTTCATCCTCAAACTAGTAGCCAAGTCAAGCGAGTCAATCAAATTCTTGAAGATATGCTCAGGGCATGTGTCATTTCTTTTGATATGAAGTGGGAATATTGCCTTCCATATGCCGAGTTCTCCTACAACAACAGCTTCCAAGCAAGTTCGGGCAAGGCCCCATTCGAGATTCTCTATGGCAGAAAGTGCTGTACTCCCCTTAACTGGTCAGAGACTGGTGAACGCCAACTTCTTGGCAATGACTTGATCACAGAGGCTGAAGAAATGTGCAAAGTCATTCGTGAAAATCTCAAAGCCACGCAATCACGCCAGAAGAGTTACTATGATATCAAGCATCGTGACTTGGCTTTTGAGATCGGAGACCATGTCTACCTCCGCGTCTCTCCAATGAAAGGTACTCGTCACTTCGGTATCAAAGGGAAGCTTGCCCCTAGATACGTGGGTCCTTTCAAGATCATTGGCAAAAGAGGCGATCTCGCCTATCAACTTGAGCTTCCATCCAACTTTGCAAATGTGCACGACGTGTTTCACGTATCTCAGCTTTGCAAGTGTTTCAATACTCCAGATCGCACCATCAACTTCGAAGAGATTGATCTCCAAGAAGACCTGTCTTATCATGAGCATCCCGTTGCTATTCTTGAAGAAACTGAGTGTAAGACTCGCAACAAGTCTATCAAATTCCTGAAAGTGAAGTGGTCACATCATTCCGACTGTGAAGCCACCTGGGAACGCGAGGACCACCTCCGTTCCGAATATCCGGAGTTTTTCTAGTCCTAGATCTCGGGACGAGATCTTTTCGTAGTGGTGGAGTGTTTAACGCCCCGTATGTAACTTGCCATATTTGTATTCCAACTCTTGCCATTTTCGGCTCTAAGTTATGATATTCCCTCATGGTTGGGTTTTGTCTTTGTTTTGCTTTTTGTCGATGCCATGCATCTCATATCATGTCATCATGTGCATCGCATTTGCATACGTGTTCGCCTCATGCATCCGAGCTTTTTCCCCGTTGTCCGTTTCGCATTCTGGCACTCATATATCCTCCGGCGTCCCCCTTTTGCCTCTTTTCGTGTGCGGGTGTTAAATGTTCTCGGATTGGACCGAGACTTGCCAAGCGGCCTTGGTATACCACCGAAAGACCGCCTGTCAAGTTTCGTGCCATTTGGACTTCGTTTGATACTCCAACGGTTAACCAAGGAACCGTAAAGGCCTCGTGTGTGTTGCAGCCCAACACCTCTTCGAAGTGGTCCAAAACCTTCAAACCCCCTCCTTCCTCTCGGTCGTTCGATCACAATCATGTGGCCGAAAACTGCACCTCATTTGGACTCTCCTAACTCCCTCTACCTATAAATATGTCCTCTTCCCCAAAATTTTCGTCCCAAACCATAGATCCAACCTCCCCGCCGCCGCCGGACACGTCCGAGACAGCCGGACGTGTCCGCACCGCCGCCCGGACCAACCCGCAGCCGCCACGTGGGCGCCGCCACCACCTACCGCGCCGGCCCACCGGGCCCGCAGCCGACCCTCCCGGCCCGCTCCAAGCTCCGCCGCCCGACGCGCAGCTCGTCGCCCCACGCCTGTAGCTCCGCCGCCCGACGCGCCCGCCAGCTGCCGCCTCGCCGCCCGGCTCTGGTGACCCTGCTGCCGGCCGCCGCCACCTTCGCGCCGCCCCGCCAAGCTCCGGCGACGTCGCCACCGGCCTCGCCGACCACCGCAGCTCCCTCCGCGTCGACGAGCGCTCCGACAACCTCTCCCCTCGACTCCGGCCATCTCCCTCCTCCCCGGCGAGTCTCGGCCACCGCAGGTGAAGATTCTGGCGATCCTCGGAAAGCGCGCCCGAAACCCTAGATCCAGATCTGGGAGGTGATTTTTCCCCTAAGTCCCTATATTTTCAAGGCATCTTCATCATGTCGTATCTCTGCATCCGTAGCTCCATTTTGGGCGTTTAATATATCGAATTGTTCGTTAGGATGTGCTCTTCATTTCATTTCATTGCACCATGCTTGTTTGAGTCCATATTGATGCCTAAAATCTTGTTGCAAGAGTGCTATAGAATGTTAGTTTCTGTTTCTTAACAGATTATGTACATTTGTCATTTTTGCCATGATTATTGTGTGCCTCCTATGAACTTGAGCCCTACATGTGTTTTGGGCTATGCCATGCCATCTTTACAGGGGTGTATGCCATGTATTTTTGTGAGCAATGTGGTGACTAGCACAAGCATGCAAAGTAGCTCTCGTGATGTTGCTGATTTCAGGGACTCAGAATTCTTCTAAGTCTTTTCCCTGATGTTATTTTTATGCCATGTATTCATGTTGCTACACAGTGATCCATGCCTCTTTTGAGCATGTTCAGTAAGGATGATTTTGAGATATTGTTATGTTCTATCCATCCATGTCTTTGTTTGCAATTATGGAGTACCCTAGCATGACTCAATCTTGCTCAACTTTTGCTATAAAATGTTCCTGGCAGATTGTTTACGTGTTATTCAATTTTGCCAAGGTTGTTGTAGTTGATCCATGCATGCTATGAGGTTGTTCTTGCCATGTTTAGCTTCTTGATCATGTCATATTGCTGGGTGTATGATTAGTTTGTCATGCAATGCCTTGTGGTGAGTTCATCGAGCTCGCAAACATGCCTACGTAACTCTGTTTTTGCCATGTCCAGTCTTCTGCCAAGTCTGAATCTGTTAACGAAACTTGCTATGTTTACATGGGTGCCATCATATCTTCTGATCCTTTTTAGCTTATGGTCAGTAAGGGACGTTTGTTATATGCTTTGAGTAGTTTCATGCCATGCCTTGATTTGCCATGATATGTTCCTGTAGCATGTTGTTATCTTGCTCTAAACATTGCTTCCTGATGTGAATTCCTGGCATGTTGTTATTTTCACTAAGTCTGTGAACCTGATATCTTTTGCACTTTTGCCATGCTTGTTTGAACCTGCTATTGTGTGATTTAGCCGTAGCTCAGTGTTCATCTTTTGTCAAGCATCTTGAGTGGATCACTGTCATGTGCTTTGTTGCTATGTTAGAGTGCAGTAGCTTAGTTTCTTGTTGCATTTTAGATGGCATCGTGCTGTTAATCGCAGAATAGTGCCATTATTGTTTTGCTTGCCATTTGCAAACCGTGCATCCGATTCTGGTGATCTTTATATCAATTTTGACCGAAATCAACTCATCTTTCCAGTGGAACTCTTAGTTTGCCAAGTTGAGGCCTGGTTCAATCTTTTCCTTCCGGAGCAAGCATATGCATTGCATATTACATCCCGCATATCATGCCATGTTTTGCATCATGTTGCTTGCGCATTGCACCGTGGTTGATTGTGGTTCCCTTTGCTTGTGTTCTTGCTTTGGGTAGAGCCGGGAGACGAGTACATGATCGAGGAACCCATTGAGTACGCTTATGAGGATCAAGCTTATGTCAACTCGGAGAACTTCGCAGGCAAGATGACCATACCCTCGAAATCACTTCTATCTTTGCTTGCTAGTTGCTCGCTCTATTGCTATGCCTATGCCTCGATACCTACCACATGCTTTATCATGCCTCCCATATTGCCATGTCAAACCCCTAACCCACCTTGTCCTAGCAAACCGTTGTTTGGCTATGTTACCGCTTTGCTCAGCCCCACTTATAGCGTTGCTAGTTGCAGGTGAAGATTGGAGTTTGTTCCTTGTTTGTAACACCCCCAGTGTCAGGCTACAGTAATCCCCTAATAATGGTGCCATGTCATCATGTTACTATTGCTAATCTTCACTTGATCCAAATCACCATTTAGTTTCAAATCCAATCTATAGTCAAAAATTCAAATTTGTCAAACATGCAAACTAAAATGTTCATCTTTTGGCAAATATTTCATAACTAATTATGATGGTGAACCAACTCTTTACAAAGTGGATTAATGTCGTATAATAATTGAAACAATGGCCAAATCGATTTCTTGTATGCCTTTAAAATTATAAAAGTTTGCAAACTATTTTATTTATGTGCCAAACCATTTTATGGCAGTGCCTAAATTTGCATTGTAAATTATGGGCCAAGTCTCTTATTTTACAAAACCCCTTTTGTTGTTTAAATTAAATACTAAACAAAACTATAAAAGAAAAGGTAAATAAACAAAGGAAAGGAAAACAACCCCTAGGCCTAACTAGGCCTCTTGGCCTAGCTGGCCGCGACCGGCCAGGCCGACCCAGCCACCCACCCCGGTCGTCTTCCTGTTCAAGCGACCCGTCGCTACAGGGGGCGAGTCCCCGCCGGATCGCCTCGCTAGTGACGCCCCGAGGGGATAAGGCTGACCCCTCGGGCTCCTCCCCCTACTCCACTCACATCGCCAACCACTTGCCCACACCCACTTGCCTCCTCTCCCTCCTGCTCCACCTTCCCCTCCAGATGCATCTCTCGTCGACGCGCCCGTCGCCATCGTTGCTACACCACCGCGGCAGCTGTCCTCTTCGCATCCGCAGCTCGTATCCACGAACCCCGCTGGCCTCCGCCTCGTCTTCTGGTGCCCTCTGCTGGAGACGGGGAGCACTGCTATGACCACAATGGCTCCGTCTTCCTCCACCGGCCACCCACGTCGTCCCCGACCCCACCTCGAGCTCCTCCGGCATCCCCGAGCTTGCTTTTGCATGACTACAGGGCCCCGTGAGCTTCTTCTCCGCTTCCCCTCGCCCTGTTCTTGTTTTGCTGCCATTCCCCACGCGCGACCGCTGCCCGTCGTGCCTCTGCTCGCCCAGCCGCCCGCGTCCCGGCCCCGCTGCAACACCCGCCTCGCCCTGCAGTTGCACGGCCCCGCACGGCGCTCGCTGATGCCCACTCGCTTCGGCCACTCGTCCCGAGCGCACCCGCACTTCGCCTGCAGCTCCGCTCCGGCCGAGCCGCATCGCCAGCGCTCCCCGCCCCCGTGGCCTTGCTCGACCGTCGCCGACTCCGCCCGAGGATGCCCGGCTCGCCGTTGTGGCTCGCATGCCGCCTCCACCCGCTGCTGCTGCTCAGCCTCCCTGTGCCGCCTGCCTCCGCCGCGGCTCACCCCACGCCTGCCGTCGTCGCGTGGCCTTTGTTGCGCCACGCCTTGCCGGCCCACCGCCGTCGGCGCCCCGCTGCCTGCGCGCCCTTCTCCTCCCCATCGCACGGCGGCCTCGCCTGTGTTCGGGCGGGCTACGCCCCACCCACACCCATTTCGCCCAGTTGGGCCCAATGGGCCACTGACCACAGGGACCCACACCCCCTGTTTGTTTAAAAAAAAGAGATTTATAAATAAATATTAATTAATTAATTAATTAATTAATTAATTAATTAGGTAATAATTTAACTGTGATTAATTAGTCTAATTAACTAAATTAGTTAATTTAACCCTGTTAAATTAGTTAGGTCAATGACAGATGGGCCCCCTGCTCTGTTTGACCAGTCAACGCTTTGTTGACTGCCCAAGTCATGGTGACATCAGGCTGACGTCATATTTCCCATTTTGGATTTAAGGATAGTTCCAGAATATTACTAGAACTTTAAAAAAATCATAGAAAATAATCCGTAGCTGGGATGAAAAAGTTTTATACATGAAAGTTGCTCATAACGACAAGATGAATCCGGATACGCGGTCCGTTCGACTGTCACATGCCCCTAGCATGTTGAACATGGAACATTCCCCCTCCGGTCATCTGTCTGACACAGGTCCGGAACTAGGGAAACATTCCCGGTTGTTTTCCCCCTTCACCTTTATCGCGTAGCCATACATTAGGTCACATCCGGCACATCTTATTGCCATGTTATGCTTTGTGGTGCTATGTTGCTTTATATTTACTGTTTCCTCCCCCTCTTCTCTCCGGTAGACCCCGAGACCGATGCTGCACCTGTGATCAACTACGTCGACGACGACCCCTCCTTGCCAGAGCAACCAGGCAAGCAAGCCCCCCCTTTTGATCATCCCAATATCACCCATTCCATTCTCTCATGCTTGCATTAGATTTTGCTACTGTTATTGTTTGCTCCTATTCTGATGCATAGCCTGCTTTTGTAACCTGCTCATTGTTACCTACCTGCTTATCCTAAACTGCTTAGTATAGGTTGGTTAGTGACCCATCAGTGACCCCCACCTTGTCCTTGTTGCCCCTGCTTCATCATCGAAGACCAGGCCCTGGCACCACACATCACTTTCCCCTTAGTTGTTCGACACTACTGGGTTACTATCGAGTGCCGAGGGTGAGATCTCTTCAGCACTTCTGATGTAACCCTGTAGTGTAGTCCTTCGGTCGTGGTCATCGAGGGTGATTTCCTCCTTAACCACTTCCGATACGACTCTGTCGTGCAACCCCTCAAGTGTGAACCTCAGGGGTGATTCCTCTTACGTTCACCTTGATGATTACATCTAGTGGAATTCATCGGGTGTGATTCCTCGGGTTTTCCCCTTGATGCTTGGACACACAGATACTTGGACTTTACCACTGTTACTTGGAAAGACGGGTCGACCCTGAGGGGTACCCACGCGAGCTTAATTGCGAGTGATGTGGAGTCGGGTTGACCTGGAGGGTGCCCGCGAGATAATTACGAGGCGTGGCCGGGCATTCTTAGCCCTTGCCGCAAGTACTCAAGACGGGGCGACGGGGTCACATCTTTCGTGAGTCTCTGCTTGTTACCGCGCATTCCTAATCCACTACGATTTGGATATTTGATCCGAGGGGCCTCTGGCCTGATAGCACTAACCATCACGTGGGCATAGTATGGGCGTTCTGCGTCATATACATCAGCTGAAGCTTAATAGACGTCAGTGACTGAGCGGTGTGTGCCGGGTTGGACCGCCTAAGCTCCTGCCTTGTTGAAGGAGGTAGCTAGGTCTTCTCACCGGCCGGCCACGCAACGTGCAGGAGTTCCCGGGGCGATGGCCCATGACCCCTGGGGGCATAGGTTTAGTCCGGTGTGCTGACCTCTCTATTAAGCCTAGGTCGGGTTGCAGCGTATTGTTTGGCCGAGGCCGGGCATAACCCAGGAAAGTGTGTCCGGTCGGAGTTAATCGAGCGTGGTGGGTAAGTTGGTGCACCCCTGCAGGGAAGAAAACATCTATCGATTGCATGTCCTACGGTAACGGACACTTGGAGTTGTATCCCGATCGATACAACTAGAACTGGATACTTGAGATGAGACATGGAGATGAGACTTGGATATGTGATGATAAATGGATAGTATGGCTCTGGGATTGCTTTCTCGCAGGGTGTCGAGAAAGGATCTCTGGCCGAGGTTGATAACTCTTCTACTACTTGACTTTGTGCTACTCTACTCCCTCATGTTGCTGCAAGATGGTGGATTCTAGAAGATGCTAGTCTTCGATAGGCTAGGCTTTCCCCTTCTCTTCTGGCATTCTGCAGTTTAGTCCACGGATACAACCCATTCCTTTGATACAGATGCATACTTAGTTTAGATCTGATGTAAGTCTTGCGAGTACTTTGGATGAGTACTCACGGTTGCTTTGCTACTTCTTTTTCCCCCATACCCGATTGTTGCGACCAGATGACGGATCCCAGGAGCCAGACGACGCCACTGATGACTACTACTATCTGGAGGATGCCTACTACTACGTGAAGACCGCAGATGACTAGGAGTAGTTAGGAGGCTCCCAGGCAAGAGGCCTTGCCTTTTCGATCGATGTTGTTTTTGTGCTAGCCTTCTTAAGGCAAACTTGTCTAACCTATGTCTGTTCTCAGATATTGTTGCTTCCGTTGACTCTTGTGTTTCGAGCTTATGTATTCGAGCCCTCGAGGCCCCTGGCTTGTAATATAAAGCTTGTATTATTTTAATTTGTGTCTAGACTTGTGTTGTGATATCTTCCCGTGAGTCCTTGATCTTGATCGTACACATTTGCGTGTATGATTAGTGTACGATTGAATCGAGGGCGTCACATTGTTGGAACATGTTTATTGTTGGGTATCATTATTATATTTTGTTTACTTTAATGCACCTATATACTTGGTAAAGGATGGAAGGCTCGGCCTTATGCCTTGTGTTTTGTTCCACTCTTGTCGCCCTAGTTTCCGTCATACCGGTGTTATGTTCCTTTATTTTGCGTTCCTTACGCGGTTGGGTTATAATGGGAACCCCTTGACAGTTCGCCTTGAATAAAACTCCTCCAGCAAGGCCCAACCTTGGTTTTACCATTTGCCACCTAGCCTTTTTCCCTTGGGTTTCGCGGACTCAAGGGTCATATTTATTTTAAACCCCAGAGCCAGTGCTTCTCTAAGTGTTGGTCCAACCTAGAGCACCGTGCGAGGCCGTCCCTTGGCAAGTTGGGTTACGTTGGCTCCCGTACGCTTAGCTTATCCGGTGTGCCCTGAGAACGAGATCTGTGCAGCTCCTATCGGGATTTGTCGGCACAGCGGGTGGTCTTGCTGGTCTTGTTTTACGATTGTCGAGATGTCTTGTAACCGGGCTTCCGAGTCTGATCGGGCTGTCCTGGGAGAAGGAATATCCTTCGTTGACCGTGAGAGCTTGTGACGGGCTAAGTTGGGACACCCCTGCGGGGATTTGAACTTTCGAAAGCCGTGCCCGTGGTTATGGGCAGATGGGAATTTGTTAATGTCCGGTTGTAGAAAACCTGAAACTTAACTTAATTAAAATGAATCAACAGCGTGTGTAGCCGTGATGGTCTCTTTTCGGCAGAGTCCGGGAAGAGAACACGGTCTCGTGTTATGCTTGAACGTAAGTAGTTCTAGGATCACTTCTTGATCATAGATTCTCGACCGTGCTTTGCTTTTCTCTTCTCGCTCTCATTTGCGTATGTTAGCCACCATATATGCTAGTGCTTGCTGCAGCTCCACCTCATACCTTTTCCCCTACCCATAAGCTTAAATAGTCTTGATCGCGAGGGTGCGAGATTGCTGACTCCCCGTGACTCACAGATTACTTCCAAAACCAGATGTAGGTGTCGATGATGCCATTCCAGGAGATGCGATTGAACTCAAGTGGGAGTTCGATGTGGACTCAGGACGTTACTATGTTTCCTTTCCAGACAATCAGGAGTGGAGCCCAGTTGGGGCGATCGGGGATCTTATGCATTTGGGGTTGTCTTTATTTTGGTTCCGCAGTCGGACCTTGATTGTATCTGAATGATGTAATGCTATATTTATGTATTGTGTGAAGTGGCGATTGTAAGCCAACTCTGTACCTCTTTCTTATTCAGTACATGGGATGTGTAAAGATTACCCCTCTTGCGACATGCCTACAATGCGGTTATGCCTCTAAGTCGTGCTCCAACACGTGGGAGATATAGCCGCATCGTGGGTGTTACATTTAAGTCAGAGAATAATTGTTGCTCCGCTTACATGAATAAAACCTTCTATGGTCTTACATCCAATATAAATGGTTTACTGAATATCGATCACAGTGATACACATAATATTGATGCCAAAAGATGCAAAGTTAATAATGATAGTGCAACTTATCTGTGGCACTGCCGTTTAGGTCATATTGGTGTAAAGTACATGAAGAAACTCCACACTGATGGGCTTTTGGAATCACTTGATTATGAATCATTTGATGCTTGCGAACCATGCCTCATGGGCAAGATGACTAAGACTATGTTCTCCGGAACAATGGAGTGATCCATTGACTTATTAGAAATAATACATACCGATGTATGCGGTCCGATGAGTGTTGAGGCTTGTGGCGAGTATCGTTATTTTCTGACCTTCACAAATGATTTGAGCAGATATGGGTATATCTACTTAATGAAACACAAGTCTGAAACATTTGAAAAGTTCAAAGAATTTCATAGTGAAGTTGAGAATCATCATAACAAGAAAATAAAGTTTCTATGATCTAATCGCGGAGGCGAATATTTGAGTTATGTCTTTGGCCTTCATTTGAAACAATGTGGAATAGTTTCACAACTCACGCCACCTGGAACACCACAGCGTAATGGTGTGTCCGAACGTCGTAACCGTACTTTATTAGATATGGTGTGATCTATGATGTCTCTTACCGATTTACCATTATTGTTTTGGGGTTATGCATTAGAGACAGTTGCATTCATGTTAAACAGGGCACCGTCTAAAAATCCGTTGAGACAACACCGTATGAATTGTGGTTTGGCAAGAAACCTAAGTTGTCGTTTCTTAAAGTTTGGGGTTGCGATGCTTATGTGAAAATGTTTCAGCCTGATAAGCTCAAACCCAAATCGAAGAAGTGCGTCTTCATAGGATACCCAAAAGAAACTGCTGGGTACACCTTCTATCACATATCCGAAGGCAAGATCTTTGTTGCTAAGAGTGGATCCTTTCTAGAGAAGGAGTTTCTCTCGAAAGAAGTGAGTGGGAGGAAAGTAGAACTTGATGAGGTAATTGTACCTTATCTCGAATTGGAAAGTAGCTCATCACTGAAATTAGTCCAGTGAAGTCTACATGAGGAAGTTAATGATGATGATCATGAAACTTCATATCAAGTTACTACCGAACCTCATAGGTCAACCAGAGTACGATCCGCACCAGAGTGGTACGGTAATCCTGTTCTAGAAGTCATGTTACTAGACCATGATGAACCTACGAACTATGAGGAAGTGATGATGAGCCCAGATTCCGACAGATGGCTTGAGGCCATGAAATCTGAGATAGAATCCATGTATGAGAACAAAGTGTGGACTTTGGTGGACTTGCCCGATGACCGGCAAGCCATTGAGAATAAATGGATCTTCAAGAGGAAGATGAACGTTGATAGTAGTGTTACTATCTACAAAGCTCGACTTGTTGAATTTTTGACAAGTTCAACATGTTGACTACGATGAGATTTTCTCACTCGTATAGACGCTTGAAGTCTGTCCGAATCATGTTAGCATTTGCCACATTTTATGAAATCTGACAAATGGATATCAAAACTACATTCCCTAATGGATTTATTAAAGAAGAGTTGTATATGATACAACCAGAAAGTTTTGTCCATCCTAAAGGTGCTAACAAAATGTGCAAGCTCCAGCGATCCATCTATGGACTGGTGCAAGCATCTTGGAGTTGGAATATACGCTTTGATAAGTTGATCAAATCATATAGTTTTGTACAGACTTGCGGTGAAGCCTATATTTACGAGAAAGTGAGTGGGAGCACTACAGCCTTTCTGATAAGTATATGTGAATGACATATTTTTGATCAGAAATGATGTAGAATTTTCTGGAAAGCATAAAGGAGTGTTTGAAAGGAGTTTTTCAAAGAAAGACATCGATGAAGTGCTACCTCTTGAGCACTGCGTTGGTTTTCCCTTGAAGAGGAAAGGGTGATGCAGCAAAGTAGCATAAGTATTTCCCTCAGTTTTTGAGAACCAATGTATCAATCCAGTAGGAGACTACACGCAAGTCCCTCGTACCTACACAAACAAATAAGAACCTCGCAACCAACACGATAAAGGGGTTGTCAATCCCTTCACGGTCACTTACGAGAGTGAGATCTGATATAGATAATAATAATAAGATAAATATTTTTGGTATTTTTATGATATAGCTTGAAAGTAAAGATTGCAAAATAAAATAGATTGGAAACTTATATGATAAAAGATAGACCCGGGGCCATAGGTTTCACTAGTGGCTTCTCTCAAGATAGCATAAGTATTACGGTGGGTGAAAAAATTATTGTTGAGCAATTGATAGAAAAGTGCATAATTATGAGAATATCTAGGCATGATCATGTATATAGGCATCACGTCCATGACAAGTAGACCGAAATGATTCTGCATCTACTACTATTACTCCACACATCGACCGCTATCCAGCATGCATCTAGAGTATTAAGTTCATAAGAACAGAGTAACGCATTAGGCAAGATAACATGATGTAGAGGGATAAACTCAAGCAATATGATATAAACCCCATCTTTTTATCCTCGATGGCAACAATACAATACGTGCCTTGTTGCCCCTGCTGTCACTAGGAAAGGACACCGCAAGATTGAACCCAGAGCCAAGCACTTCTCCCATTGCAAGAAAGATCAATCTAGTAGGCCAAACCAAACTGATAATTCGAAGAGACTTGCAAAGATACCAATCATACATAAAAGGTTTCAGAGAAGAATAAAATATTGTTCATAGATAAACTTGATCATAAACCACAATTCATCGGATCTCGAAAACACACCGCAAAAAGAGTTACATCAAATAGATCTCCAGGAATATCGAGGAGAACATTGTATTGGGATCCAAAGAGAGAGAAGAAGCCATCTACCTAATAACTATGGACCCGAAGGTCTATGGTAAACTACTCACACATCATTTAGGCCCCAAATAAATGTGCGTTTTTCAAAATTTCATTTAGGCCCCAAATAAATGTTCATACTGTGCGGCTTGATTTTAGAAGCCGGGGAAAATTTATTTCGGGATTTTTGGAGTCCGTTTAGTTGTCCTTCTGTTTTTTTCTGAGTGTAACTATTTAAAAAAAACGCGCAACCGACCTACGGGTCGTGTCCGGGTCCGGCTTTAAAAGCCGGGGAGGCCCAGCCGGAAGCCCCCCCAAACCCTAGCCGTGCCGCGCCGCCCTAGCCCTGCGCTGCCGCCGCCTTCGCCCTGCGCCGCCCGGCCGTCCCGCGCCGCCGCCCCGCGCCGCCGCCGCCTTCGCCCCGCGCCGCCCAGCCGTCCCGCGCCGCCGCCGCTGCTGCCACCGCCGCCGCCCGCCGTCGTTGCCGCCGAAGCTCCGCTGCCGCCCACCGCCGCCGTCGCCGGAGCCGCCGCCGCCGCCGGACCCGCCGCCCGAGGTTTACCTCGATCCCGTCGCCGTTTTTTTAGAAAAACCGGTCGGTTTTCCGACAGTTTTGTCCTTTTTTTACTTTCTGTTTTTTAAATAGATCGGTTTTTCGGTTTATTTAATTAGTGAGCGTTCGTTCGTTTGTTCATTTTAACGAACATTCGCCGTTTTTCTTTTTCTCAGATTAAATCCGCGATTTTTCTGATCGCGATTTCTGATCCGATTTTCGTTTTAGTATAACTTTTCGCTCGATTATCAGAATCAGGCGATTCAAGCGCCTAGAGTTTCATCTCGAAACCCTCTTTCCGTTTAACCAACTTAAACAGTTGTTGCCACTGTAAAAATTTCCTTAGATCCAGAATAGTAAACGAAGCCTGTTTCTTTTGTCGTCTGTTTTTTGCTGCTTCATTCGATTTGATTCTTTTTGCCAACCAAGTTCTTAAGTTCAACTTTCTGGTTAGGTCTCTTATTCGAGTTTTACGTGTGCATTAGACGAGTACTTATTGTGTGCTTGTTTGTTTGCGATAGAGTACCCGGAGTGCGCCGCTTGTTACTTCGAATCACTAGGTTTCCCGGATCATCAGCAAGGCAAGTAACACTTTGATCATACCTCCTACTACCCAGTTTTATTGCATTAGATCAATCCTCACACACTGCATGTTTTAGGATCTAATTAAATTGTGGGTTTGGGAGTAGTTGAGGTAGTACATATTACATGTTTATTTTCAAACCTTTGGGAGTTACTCTACGTTTGCTTGTTATTGCTATGCTATGCTAGTAGACGTGGATTGGGTGAGTGTATCCATGACAGATGTGAGATTGTTAATTAATGGTTTATTTAAGGTGGCAACTTAAACACACATCTGGGTGGATTGAGGCACCTGGGTATTCCAGGATTTGCCTGTTTTCTTTTGGACCGCCACCCAGGCTCAAGGGGATCATGAGATTATTCATGCTAGAAACTTCCGTGTGCAGCCACAAGCTATTATGGGCTCTAGCATAGTTGACTAAGTCATGTGAACTCTTACAGTGGTAGACTAGCAGATGTAGGGGATGTAGGTGGTACGGTCTAGCCATCGTAAGGTGCTAGTGCTTCTGAAAGACTATGTCTCGGTCATCCGTTTCTCAAATGCATTGTAGTGCGAGAAATCCAACGAAGGAGATCGAGTCTTGTGGGGAAAAGTGCGCAAACCTCTGCAGAGTGTATAAACTAATCATGGTTAGTCGTGTCCCCGGTTATGGACATCTTGAGTATCTAGTACTTGGATTATGATGTGAATCTCAACATGTTACTCAAAAATTAATTTTGCTGGGTTTGTTTAATGATGATGTTTAATTGGGATTGAGAATGCTGTCAACCATTCTCAATGTTTAACAACCACCATGATAGTTAAATAAATTTATTCCTTTGCAGTAGGGAAAAATTGGCTTTATGCAAAACTGTAACCATAGAGCTTTCCACCAACCAAATATGCATATAGAATAGCTGTTTCATTCCATTACTCTCTATGTGTTACATTGCCAGCATATTCCATGTGCTGACCCGTTTTCGGGCTGCAACGTTAATGTTGCAGACTTTTCAGACGACGATTAAGGAGGTTTAGGTCGTGGTTCTATACTCAGTGATGCCGTTGGAGTTTATGGACTCACTTATCTTCCAAGCCTTCCACTGTTATCGTTATTAGATGGCCTTAAGCCATATTTATTGTAATAAGTTCTCTCTTGAGACACTCGATGTAATAAGTGTGTGATTGCTACTCTGCTATAAATCCTTCAAGTACTGTGTGGTGTCAGCATTACTGATCCAGGGATGACACCGGAGCACGGGGATTGGACCGTTTGAGGTCTGGTCGTTCTCAATGTTTAACAACCACCATGATAGTTAAATAAATTTATTCCTTTGCAGTAGGGAAAAATTGGCTTTACGCAAAACTGTAACCATAGAGCTTTCCACAAGCTAAATATGCATATAGAATAGCTGTTTCATTCCATTACTCTCTATGTGTTACATTGCCAGCATATTCCATGTGCTGACCCGTTTTCGGGCTGCAACGTTAATGTTGCAGACTTTTCAGATGATGATTAAGGAGTTTTAGGTCGTGGTTCTATACTCAGTGATGCCGTTGGAGTTGATGGACTCACTTATCTTCCAAGCCTTCCGCTGTTATCGTTATTAGATGGCTTTAAGCCATATTTATTGTAATAAGTTCTCTTTTGAGACACTCGATGTAATAAGTGTGTGATTGCTACTCTGCTATAAATCCTTCAAGTACTGTGTGGTGTCAGCATTACTGATCTAGGGATGACACCGGAGCATAGAGATTGGACCGTTTGAGGTCTGGTCGCTACAAGATGGTATCAGAGCACACGCTGACTGTAGGACACGAGCACTAAGCTAAAGACCTAGATCACTACTCACTCTCTTCTCTTCTGACCTCTCATATTTTCTACTCTTTTAGGATGGCGGATGCAAGGAACAAGTTCACTCAACCGGATGAAGATACACCCTTTGGACGTCATTTGAAGGAAGTCACTAGATACCTGAACATAGGAGTACCAAGCTTCACCGGCACCTACAACGCCACTCTACCTAAAGAAGAGCGCTGGATGATTCAATTTCAAGTTCCAGGAAGGACATTCATGCCAGTCACTGAGCCCATAGAGTTTTCTTTTGATGCACCAACTTGGAGTCTAGGAAAGAGCATGGCAGCTCACATCGCCATGGGACGCATCGGAGAAGTCTACTGCAATGATCTCAAGGATACTATCTACCAGATTTGTGGGTGCCGAGATGAGCACTGGGAGATGATCAGCACCAGAAAGGATAGATCAATTACAGCTTTTATCTAGGAGTTAAACTAGCACATTCGACGTCAGGAGAACCAGATGTGTGTCGACATGATAGACCTGAAGAAGGCAAAGACAAGAATCAAGGAACTGGAGGAAGAACTCAAGGCTAGACGTGAAGATTTTGAAGAAGAAATTGAAGTATTAGTGGAAAAGAATGACGATCTGATCAAGAAGATTGGAATATTTATGGGAGGCCCTACACTAGTAGAAGAAGACGGAGAACCCAAGGAGATTTGCCCGGAAGACTACATCATCATTGACGACACCGACTCAGATCCAGATGATAGCGATGATGACTATGTTGATGAAGCTGGAGCAGATATCATGGAGTCTGCAACCAAAGAATATTTCTAGTAGACCACCCCAACAGTAGTAGTAGTCCAGCATATAAATATAGTAGTCCGAGCACTTTTGCGATAGTTAAATCGATTGTATGCCCTTGTTTGATTGATTGAATGAAGTGAATTGTTTGCTTTTGCCTCATGTGCATATGGGTAGTGTTTTATCTTTAGACCCCCCTCTATTCTTAAATCTCATCTTTTCTAAACCCTTAGATGCCTCCGAGACGAGACCCCAGATTTACCTTTCCACCGGAGCTCACCCAGTTGATCCAGCAGCAGAACACATTGATGCAGTTACTAGTCCAGAATCAGAACCAGGGGAACAACAACAACAACAACCCACCACCACCACCACCTGTTGATCACTTAGCCCGTTTTCTTAGGCTGAATCCGCCGGTGTTTTCCAGTAGCACCGAGCCGATAGTAGCAGATGATTGGCTCCGCAAGACAGCTAGAGAGTTGACCACAGCAGGATGCACGGATGCGGAGAAGGTGAAGTTTGCCGCACATCAGCTTGAAGGACCCGCAGCCTCATGGTGGGAAAATTTCACAGCCACTTTCCCTGTCGATACTATCACATGGGACCAGTTTCAGCAGGCTTTTCGTACTGCCCATGTCTTAGCAGGAGCTATGGCCATGAAGAAGCAAGAGTTTCGTAACTTGCGCCAAGGAGGACGGACAGTTTGCCAGTATGTGGAGGACTTTATTAAATTAGCATGTTATGCCCCAGATGACGTTGCTACGGATGCAGCAAAGCAGGAGAAGTTTCTGGAAGGACTGAATGATGAGTTGAGCATGCATTTGATGGTAGCAACCTTCAACAACTACCAGGAGTTGGTAGATCGTGCTCTTATGATTGAAGGGAAACAGCAGCAAATTGAGAATCGCAAGAGGAAGTATGCACAAGGAAAGTACAATTCAGGAGCTCAGCATAAGCCACGATTTACCCCTAGGCCGGGAGGACATTTTCAGCATACCCATGGAGGAGGAAGCTCGCACAATCACAATGGCCCCAGGAATGGTAATGGGAATGGAGGAAGCAACGGCCAGAACCGCACCAACTCATCAACCCCAGCCAAGAAACACCTGAGCCAAGTCACTTGTTTTAATTGCTAGAAGACCGGACATTATGCCAATGAATGTCCTGAATCCCAGAACGGAAATGGCAATGGAAGCTCGGGGAAGAAGCCGAACCCTTTCAACGGGGGACAGGTGAACCACGTTAACGTGGAGGAGGTTGAGGAGCAGCCGGATGCAGTAATCGGTAAGTTTTTGGTTAAGTCATTTACTGCACTCATTCTTTTCAATACTGGTGCATCGCATTCATACATATCAAGGGGATTTGTGGATAAGTATAAACTGCCAACCCAAGCCCTTAGGTCACCCATGTTAGTAACTTCGCCTGGAGCAGAATATATGGCTAGTCTATGGTGTGATCGGTTACCATTAAGAATTGGTAACTATGTTTTTCCCTCAGACATAATAGTGTTGGAATCCCAAGGATTGGATGTAATATTAGGCATGGATTGGTTGTCAAAGTATGAAGGGAATATTGAATGTGCCAGTAAGCCAATTTTACTTACCACCCCAGAAGGGAGAAGGATCAAGTATGTATCCCGACATGTGCCAAAGAGGACTCAAGTAAATTGTTTAATCGGAGTTGTGCAGGAGGAAGTACCAGTAGTGAAGGATTTCCCTGAAGTATTTCCAAAAGAGTTGCTAGGCATGCCACCGGATAGAGATATTGAGTTTTTGATTGAGCTTTTGCCAGGCACAGGGCCAATATCAAAGAGACCATATAGGATGCCTGCAAAGGATTTGGTGGAAATTAAGAAGCAGATTAAGGAGTTACTGGATAGAGGATATATTCGCCCAAGTTCATCGCCTTGGGGATCGCCAGTACTTCTAGTAGAGAAGAAGGATGGATCGTTAAGGATGGTTGTCGATTATCGAGGATTAAATGAAGTAACCATCAAGAACAAGTACCTGCTACCGATGATCAATGATCTGTTTGATCGATTGCAAGGAGCTAAGGTATTTTCCAAGATCGATCTGCGGTCAGGATACCACCAGTTGAAGATTCGGGAACAGGATATACCCAAGACGGCTTTTACCACCAAGTATGGGCTGTACGAGTATACCGTTATGTCATTTGGCCTGACTAATGCACCTGCATATTTTATGAACATGAACAAGGTGTTTATGGAGTTCTTGGATAATTTCGTCGTAGTGTTTGTTGATGATATCCTGGTTTACTCAAAGAACGAAGAGGAGCATAAGGAACATTTGCGTTTGGTTCTTGGAAAGCTCAGAGAACATCAATTATATGCCAAGTTTAGCAAATGTGAGTTTTGGTTGAAGGAAGTTGGATTTCTCAGACACGTTATATCCGGAGAAGGTATAGTAGTAGATCCCACTAAAGTTGATACCGTGACCAAGTGGGAAGCACCAACCACCGTTGGAGAGATCCGGAGTTTTCTTGGAGTCGCAGGATACTATCGGAGGTTTATTGAGAACTTCTCAAAGATTGCGAAGCCTATGACGGAGTTGTTGAAGAAGGATACCAAGTTTATATGGACAGAGGAATGTGAGGCTAGTTTTCAGGAGTTGAATAAACGTTTGGTTACCTCACCAGTGTTGATTTTACCGGATCAGACCAAGGATTATGAGGTGTATTGCGACGCTTCACGTCAAGGACTTGGAGCAGTGCTTATGTAGGAAGGGAGAGTTGTTTCATATGCCTCACGACAGCTTAAGCCTCATGAGTTGAATTATGCTACGCATGATTTGGAGTTAGCAGCCATAGTGCATGCATTGAAGACTTGGAGACATTTTCTGATTGGAAACCATTGCGAGGTGTACACGGATCACAAGAGTTTGAAGTATATTTTCACACAGAAGGAGTTGAACCTCAGACAAAGGAGATGGTTGGAGCTCATCAAGGATTATGATATGAAATTGCATTATCACCCCGGAAAGGCTAACGTAGTAGCTGATGCATTAAGCCGTAAGAGCCATGTCAACACCCTAATGACGGGAGATTTACCAGGGGAGTTAGCTGAAAATCTACGAGAGCTACGTTTGGAAATAGTTCCAAGAGGCTATGTAGCAGCATTGGAGATTCAGTCTACTTTGATGGATAAGATCAGAAAAGCTCAAAGGACTGACAAGGAAATTGCTTCTATTAAGGAGAAAATGAGCAAAGGAAAAGCTAAGGGATTTCGTGAGGATGAGCACGATACCTTATGGTTTGAAGACCGTGTCTATGTACCAAATGATCCAGAGATTAGGAAGCTAATTCGGCAAGAGGCCCATGACTCACCATACTCGATTCACCCAGGAAATACCAAGATGTATTTGGATTTGAAGGATATTTTCTGGTGGACCGGAATGAAGAAGGATATTGCGGAATATGTAGCAGTTTGTGATGTATGTCAGAGAGTGAAGGCAGAGCATCAGAAGCCAGCAGGATTGCTACAACCATTGCCGATACCCGGATGGAAGTGGGATAAGCTAGGCATGGATTTTATTACAGGATTGCCCAGAACACGTTCAGGCTATGACTCGATATGGGTTATAGTCGATCGTTTGACAAAGGTAGCTCATTTCATTCCAGTGAAGACTACCTATACCAGTGCAAAGTTGGCAAAGATATACATGACCAGGATCGTATGTCTGCATGGAGTTCCAAGGAGCATTGTATCAGATAGAGGAACCCAGTTTACCTCAAAGTTCTGGAATCAGTTGCATGAGACTTTGGGAACCAGACTGGAGTTTAGCACAGCTTTCCACCCGCAGACAGATGGACAGACCGAGAGAGTCAATCAGATTTTGGAGGATATGCTAAGAGCTTGTGCGCTAGATTATGGATCTAGTTGGGATGAGAATTTGCCATATGCAGAGTTCTCTTACAACAACAGCTATCAAACCAGTTTGAAGATGGCCCCTTTCGAAGCCTTGTACGGAAGGAGGTGCAGGACCCCATTGTCTTGGGATGAAGTTGGAGATCGCCAGTTGTTTGGACCGGATCTGATAAAGGAGTCTGAACAGAAAGTGAAATTGATTCGCGATAGGCTGAAGGTAGCTCAGTCCAGGCAGAAGAGTTATGCAGATTCTAAATGCAAGGAGACAGTTTACAAAGTAGGAGACCGAGTTTATCTTCGAGTATCTCCACTTCGAGGAGTTAAGCGCTTTGGAGTTAAGGGAAAACTAGCGCCACGTTTTGTAGGCCCATACAAAGTTTTGGAGCGTATGGGAGAAGTATCCTACAAGTTGGAATTACCCGAAGGACTGTCAGGAGTTCACGACGTGTTTCATGTATCCCAGTTGAAGAAGTGCCACGCAGAAATGGCTGACATACCGCTGAGGGATACGGTACCACTGGAAGCAATTCAGTTGGACAGTGATTTGACCTATGAGGAGAAACCAGTTAAGATTCTAGAATATGCCAGTCGAGTCACCCGCAGCAAGGTTATCAACTTTTGCAAGGTTCAGTGGAGCCACCACACGGAGGATGAAGCCACCTGGGAACGAGAGGAAGATTTGCAGAAAGACCACCCTCACCTATTTTCTAGCCAACCAGAATCTCGAGGGCGAGATTCATCTTAAGGGGGGTAGGTTTGTAACATCCCAAATTTTCAGTTTGGAATGTTATACACTAGATCATCATTGCATATCATAATTTTTGCATTTCGGTTGATCCTAGAAATTTCACACAACTCAAGGACCCTCGGAGAGAGTCGGGGATTTCGTTATTTTCATTTTGAGTTGCCTCAAATTTTGAAAATAGGATCATTTGATTTTATTTATTTTATCTTCAATTATTTCTATTATAAAAATTATGAGAGAGGGAATAAAATGACTTTCCCAAAATAAAGAAATATTGAGGATTTAATGAAAAAAAATCAAATAAGATTTTACTGGGTTTTATTTGCTATTTTATTTGAATTTAGGAAAAATGTGTGTTTTTCAAAATTTCATTTAGACCCCAAATAAATGTTCATCCTGTGCGGCTTGATTTTAAAAGCCGGGGAAATTTTATTTCGGGATTTTTCGAGTCCGTTTAGTAGTCCTTTTGTTTTTTTGTGAGCGTAACTATTTAAAAAAACGCGCAACCGACCTACGGGCCATGTCCGACCCGGACACTAAGGCCCGTCCGGCTTTAAAAGCCGGGGAGGCCCAGCCGGAAGGCCCCCCCCCAACCCTAGCTGCACCGTGCCGCCCTAGCCCCGCGCCACAGCCGCCTTCGCCGCCGCCGCCTTGACGCGCCGCCCCGCGCCGCCGTCGCCGCTATTGCCGCTGCCTGCCGGAACCGCCGCCACTGCCGGACCCGCCGCCCGAGGTTTACCTCAATCCCGCCGCCGTTTTTTTAGAAAAACCGTTCGGTTTTCCGACGGTTTTGTCGTTTTTTTAGTTTTGGTTTTTTTAAATAGATTGGTTTTCCGGTTTATTTAATTAATGAGCGTTCGTCGGTTTGTTCGTTTTAACGAACGTTCGTCATTTTTATTTTTCTCGGATTAAATCCGCGATTTTTCTGATCGCGATTTCTGATTCGATTTTTGTTTTAGTATAACTTTTCGCTCGTTTATCGGAATCAGGCGATTCAGGCGCCTGGAGTTTCGTCTCGAAACACTCTTTCAGTTTAACCAACTTAAACAAGTTTTTGCCACTGTAAAAATTTCCTTAGATCCAGAATAGTAAACGAAGCATGTTTCTTTTGCCGTTTGTTTTTCGCTGCTTCATTCGATTTGATTCTTTTTGCCAACCGGAGTTCTTAAGTTGAACTTTATGGTTAGGTCTCTTATTCGAGTTTTACCTGTGCATTGGATGAGTACTTATTGTGTGCTTGTTTGTTTGCGATAGAGTACCCGGAGTGCGCCGCTTGTTACTTCGAATCACTAGGTTTCCCGGATCATCAGCAAGGCAAGTAACACTTTGATCATACCTCCTACTACCCAGTTTTATTGCATTAGATCAATCCTCACACCTTGCATGTTTTAGAATCTAATTAAATTGTGGGTTTGGGAGTAGTTGAGGTAGAACCTATTACCTGTTTATTTTCAAACCTTTGGGAGTTACTCTACGTTTGCTTATTATTGCTATGCTATGCTAGTAGACGTGGATTGGGTGAGTGTATCCATGACAGATGTGAGATTGTTAATTAATGGTTTATTTAAGGTGGCAACTTAAACACACATCTGGGTGGATTGAGGCACCTGGGTATTCCAGGATTTGCCTGTTTTCTTTTGGACCGCCACCCAGGCTCAAAGGGATCATGAGATTATTCATGCTAGAAACTTCTGTGTGCAGCCACAAGCTATTATGGGCTCTAGCATAGTTGACTAAGTCATGCGAACTCTTACAGTGGTAGACTAGCAGATGTAGGGATGTAGGTGTACGGTCTCCCATCGTAAGGTGCTAGTGCTTCTGAAAGACTATGTCTCGGTCATCCGTTTCTCAAATGCATTGTAGTGCGAGAAATCCAACGGAGGAGATCGAGTCTTGTGGGGAAAAGTGCGCAAACCTCTGCAGAGTGTATAAACTAATCATGGTTAGCCATGTCCCCGGTTATGGACATGTTGAGTATCTAGTACTTGGATTATGATGTGAATCTCAACATGTTACTCAAAAATTAATTTTGCTGGGTTTGTTTAATGATGATGTTTAATTGGGATTGAGAATGCTATCAACCATTCTCAATGTTTAACAACCAGCATGATAGTTAAATAAATTTATTCCTTTGCAGTAGGGAAAAATTGGCTTTACGCAAAACTGTAACCATAGAGCTTTCCACCAGCCAAATATGCATATAGAATAGATGTTTCATTCCATTACTCTCTATGTGTTACATTGCGAGCATATTCCATGTGCTGACCCGTTTTCGGGCTGCAACGTTAATGTTGTAGACTTTTCAGACGACGATTAAGGAGTTTTAGGTCGTGGTTCTATACTCAGTGATGTCGTTGGAGTTGATGGACTCACTTATCTTCCAAGCCTTCCGCTATTATCGTTATTAGATGGCCTTAAGCCATATTTATTGTAATAAGTTCTCTTTTGAGACACTCGATGTAATAAGTGTGTGATTGCTACTCTGCTATAAATCCTTCAAGTACTGTGTGGTGTCGGCATTACTGATCCAGGGATGACACCAGAGCACAGAGATTGGACCGTTTGAGGTCTGGTCGCTACACACACACACACACACACACACACACACACATATATATATATATATATATATGTGTGTGTGTGTGTGTGTGTGTGTGTGTGTGTGTGTGTGTGTGTAGGAGGAAGAAGTAGGTCGGTGGAGCTGCGAGGGGCCCACGAGGGTGGGGGCATGCCCAGGGGGGCAGGCGCGCCTCCCTGTCGCGTGGCCTCCTTGTTGATTTATTGATGTCCACTCCAAGTCCCTTGGATCACGTTTGTTACAAAAATAACTCTCCCGAAGGTTTTATTCCGTTTGGATTCTGTTTGATATTCCTTTTCTGCAAGACACTAAAATAGGCAAAAAACAGCAATTTGCACTGGGCCTTGGGTTAGTAGGTTAGTCCCAAAAATAATATAAAAATGTATAAATAAGCCCATTAACATCCAAAGCAGATAATATAATAGCATGGAACAATTAAAAATTATAGATATGTTGGAGACGTATCAAGCATCCCCAAGCTTAATTCCTATTCGTCCTCGAGTAGGTAAATGATAAAAACAGAATTTTTGATGTGGAATGCTACCTAGCATAATTCTCAATGTAATTTTCTTTATTGTGGCATGAATGTTCAGATCCGAAAGATTCAAGACAAAAAATTAATATTGACATAAAAATAATAATACTTCAAGCATACTAACTAAGCAATCATGTCTTCTCAAAATAACATGGCAAAAGAAAGTTCATCCCTACAAAATCATATAGTTTGGCCATGCTCCATTTTCTTCACACAAGAATGCTCTCGTCATGCACAACCCCGATGACAAGCCAAGAAATTGTTTTATACTTTAGTAATCTCAAACTTTTTTCAACTTTCACGCAATACATGAGCGTGAGCCATGGATATAGCACTACGGGTGGAATAGAATATGATGATGGAGGTTATGTGGAGAAGACAAAAAAGGAGAAAGTCTCACATCGACGTGGCTAATCAACGGCCCATCAATTGATGTCAATGCAATGATTAGGGATTGCCATGCAACGGATGCACTAGAGCTATAAATGTATGAAAGCTCAACAAAAGAAACTAAGTGGGTGTGCATCCAACTTGCTTGCTCACGAAGACCTAGGTCATTTGAGGAAGCCCATTGTTGGAATATACAAGCCAAGTTCTATAATGAAAAATTTCCACTAGTATATGAAAGTGACAAAACAAGAGACTATCTATCATAAAGATGATGGTGCTACTTTGAAGCACAAGCGTGGAAAAAGAGGAT
This sequence comes from Triticum aestivum, assembly GCF_018294505.1. Lineage (NCBI taxonomy): Eukaryota > Viridiplantae > Streptophyta > Magnoliopsida > Poales > Poaceae > Triticum > Triticum aestivum. Next base: position 306,607,902 of record NC_057794.1, read on the forward strand.
AGTAGCATTGTCCCTTTTTATTTATTTTTTTGGGCCTTTCTTTTTTTGGCCTTTCTTTTTTTTGGGACAATGCTCTATTAATGATGAGCATCACACTTCTATTTATTTACAACTCGATACTAGAACAAAATATGACTCCATATGAATGCCTCTGGCGGTGTACCGGGAAGGGCAATGAATCAAGAGTGGCATGTATGATAAATTATGCATGGTGGGTTTGCCACAAATACGATGTCAACTACATGATCATGCAAAGCAATATGACAATGATGAAGCGTGTCATAAATGAAACAGTGGAAAGTTGCATGGCAATATATCTTGGAATGGCTATGGAAATGCCATAATAGGTAGGTATGGTGGCTGTTTTGAGGAAGATATAAGGAGGTTTATGTGTGATAGAGCGTATCATATCACGGGCTTTGGATGCACCAGCAAAGTTTGCACCAATTCTCAAGGTGAGAAAGGGCAATGCACGGTACCGAAGAGGCTAGCAATGATGGAAGGGTGAGAGTGCGTATAATCCATGGAATCAACATTAGTCATAAAGAACTCACATACTTATTGCAAAAATCTACAAGTCATCAAAAACCAAACACTACGCGCATGCTCCTAGGGGGATATATTGGTATGAAAAGACCATCGCTCGTCCCCGACCGCCACTCATAAGGAAGACAATCAAATAACACCTCATGTTTTCAAATTTGTTACACAACGGTTACCATACGCGCATGCTACGGGACTTGCAATCTTCAACACAAGTATTTCTCAAATTCACAACTACTCAACTAGCACACTCTAATATCACCATCTTTATATCTCAAAACAATTATCAAGTATCAAACTTCTCATAGTATTCAATGCACTTTCTATGATAGTTTTTATTATACCCATCTTGGATGCCTATCATATTAGGACTAATTTCATAACCAAAGAAAATTACCATGCTGTTCTAAAGGACTCTCAAAATAATATAAGTGAAGCATGATAGATCAATAATTTCTATAAAATAAGACCACCACCGTGCTCTAAAAGATATAAGTGAAGCACTAGAGCAAAATCATCTAGCTCAAAAGATATAAGTGAAGCACATAGAGTATTCTAATAAATTCCAATTCAAGTGTGTCTCTACCAAAAGGTGTGTATAGCAAGGATGATTGTGGTAAACTAAAAATCAAAGACTCAAATCATACAAGACGCTCCAAGCCAAACACATATCATGTGGTGGATAAAAATATAGCCTCAAGTAAAGTTACCGATGGAAGAAAACGAAAGAGGGGATGCCTTCTGAGGCATCCCCAAGCTTAGGCTTTTGGTTGTTCTTGAATTTTACCTTGGGGTGCCTTGGTCATCCCCAAGCTTAGGCTCTTTCCACTCCTTGTTCCATAATCCATCAAATATTTATTCAAAACTTGAAAACTTCACAACACAAAACTCAACAGAAAATCTCATGAGCTCCCTTAGTATAAGAAAAAAACCACCACTTAAGGTACTGTAATGAACTCATTCTATATTTATATTGGTGTTAAACCTACTGTATTCCAACTTCTATATGGTTCATACCCTCCGATACTAGGCATAGATTCATCAAAATAAGCAAACAACACACGAAAAATAGAATCTGTCAAAAACAGAACAGTTTGTAGTAATCTGTAGGTTTCGAATACTTTTGTAACCCCAAAAATTCTTAAATAAATTTGTGGACGTGAGGAATTTGTATATTAATCATCTGCAAAAATAATCAACCTAATCGCACTCTCCAGTAAAAAATCGCAGCAAATCTCGTGAGCGCTAAAGTTTCTGTTTTTTACAGCAAGATCACTAAAACTTCCCCCAAGTCTTCCCAAAGGTTCTACTTGGAACAAACACTAATTAAAAGCATAAACCCACATCTAAACAGAGGCTAGATGAATTATTTATTACTAAACAGAACCAAAAAACAAGAAACAAAAATAAAATTGGGTTGCCTCCCAACAAGCGCTATCGTTTAACGCCCCTAGCTAGGCATAAAAGCAAGAATAGATCTAGGTATTGCCATCTTTGGTATGCAATCCATAAGTGGCTCTCATAATAGATTCATAATGTAATTTAATTTTATTTCTAGGAAAGTGTTCCATGCCCTTCCTTAACGGAAATTGGAATCTAATATTCCCCTCTTTCATATCAATAATCGCACCAATAGTTCTAAGGAAAGGTCTACCAAGAATAATAGGACATGAAGGATTGCAAACAATATCAAGAACAATGAAATCTATGGGCACATAATTCCTATTTTCAACAATAAGAACATCATTAATCCTTCCCATACGTTTCTTAATAGTGAAATCCGCAAGATGCAAATTTAAAGAACAATCTTCAAATTCACGGAAACCTAACACATCACACAAAGTTTTTGGAATCATGGAAATGCTAGCACCCAAATCACATAAAGCATAGCATTCATGATCTTTAATTTTAATTTTAATAGTAGGCTCCCACTCATCATGAAGTTTCTAGTGATAGAAACTTCTAATTCAAGCTTTTCTTCATAAGATTGCATTAAATCATCAACGATATGTTTGGTAAAAGCTTTATTTTGACTATAAGAATGTGAAGAATTTAGGTTGCAACAAGGAAATACAATCTATCAAAGAGAAATTTTCATAATTAAATTCCTTGAAATCCAAAATAGTGGGTTCATTGCTATATAAAATTTTGACCTCTCCAATCCCACTTTTACCAATTTTTGCATCAAGATCTAAAAACTCCGAATCATTGGGACGCCTTTTAACTAAAGTTGACTCATCTCCAGTCCCATAATTATCAAGATTCATATTGCAAAACAAAGATTTAATAGGGGACACATCCATTACTTTTAGATCTTCATCCTTATTATCATCAAAACTAGAAGAACACGCTTTTATAAAGCAATCTTTTTTAGCACGCATCCTAGCGGTTCTTTCTTTGCACTCATCAATGGAAATTTCCATTCCTTTGAGAGACTCATTGATATCATGCTTAGGTGGAATAGATCTAAGTTTCAAAGAATCAACATCAAGACAAATTCTATCCACGTTCCTAGCCAACTCATCAATCTTAGACAATTTTTCTTCAATCAAAGCATTGAAACTCTTTTGAGAACTAATAAATTCTTTAATATTAGATTCAAAATCAGAGGGCATCTTATTATTATTTCCATAAGAATTGTTGTAGGAATTACCATAATTGTTAGAAGAATTACTAGGATACGACCTAGGATTAAAGTTTCCTCTATACGCATTGTTACCAAAATTGTTCCTACCAACAAAATTCACATCCATAGATTCATTATTATTCTCAATCAAAGTAGACAAAGGCATATCATTAGGATCAGAAGTAACACTCTTATTAGCAAACAATTTCATAAGTTCATCCATCTTTCCACTCAAAACATTAATTTCTTCTATAGCATGAACTTTTTTACTAGTAGATCTTTCGGTGTGCCATTGAGAATAATTAACCATAATATTATCTAGGAGTTTGGTAGCTTCTCCTAAAGTGATTTCCATAAAAGTGCCTCCCGCAGCCGAGTCTAAAAGATTTCTAGAAGCAAAATTCAATCCGGCATAAAAATTTTATATGATCATCCATAAATTCAAACCATGAGTAGGGCAATTGTGAATCATTAATTTCATCCTCTCCCAATATTGTGCCACATGCTCATGATCTAGTTGCTTAAAGTTCGTAATATCATTTCTAAGAGAGATGATCTTAGCAGGAGGAAAATACTTAGAGATAAAAGCATCTTTGCACTTGTTCCAAGAATCAATACTATTTTTAGGCAAAGACGAAAACCAAGTTTTAGCACGATCTCTAAGCGTAAATGGAAATAGCTTCAATTTAACAAATATCATTATCCACACCTTTCTTCTTTTGCATATCACACAAATCAATAAAGCTGTTTAGATGGGTAGCGGCATCTTCACTAGCAAGGCCGGAAAACGGATCTTTCATGACAAGATTCAGAAAAGCAGTATTAATTTCACAAGATTCAACATCGATAAGAGGAGCAATCGGAGTACTAATAAAATCATTATTGTTAGTATTGGAAAAATCACACAATTTAGTATAATCTTGAGCCATCATGACAAACAATCCAACACACGAGCACACAAGAAGCGAACAGAAAAAAAGCGAGCGGAAAAAGAGGGCGAATAAAACGGCAAGGGTGAAGTGGGGGAGAGGAAAATGAGAGGCAAATGGCAAATAATGTAATGCGAGGGATAAGAGTTTGTGATGGGTACTTGGTATGTCTTGACTTGTGCGTAGATCTCCCCGGCAACGGCGCCAGAAATCCTTCTTGCTACCTCTTGAGCACTGCGTTGGTTTTCCCTGAAGAGGAAAGGGTGATGCAGCAAAGTAACGTAAGTATTTCCCTCAGTTTTTGAGAACCAAGGTATCAATCCAGTAGGAGACTACACGCAAGTCCCTCGTACCTACACAAACAAATAAGAACCTCGCAGCCAACGCGATAAAGGGGTTGTCAATCCCTTCATGGTCACTTACGAGAGTGAGATCTGATAGAGATAATAATAATAAGATAAATATTTTTGGTATTTTTATGATATAGATTGAAAGTAAAGATTACAAAATAAAATAGATTGGAAACTTATATGATAAAAGATAGACCCGGGGGCCATAGGTTTCACTAGTGGCTTCTCTCAAGAGAGCAATTGATAGAAAAGTGCATAATTATGAGAATATCTAGGCATGATCATGTATATAGGCATCACGTCCGTGACAAGTAGACCGAAACGATTCTACATCTACCACTATTACTCCACACATCGACCGCTATCCAGCATGCATCTAGAGTATTTGAAAGTGCAACTATCCCTGGGTGGTTTTGGTAATTCCTAACAACATATAGCCCATTGAGCTAATGCTATTTAAAGATAAATATTTCAGGAAAGCTCAATGTTTGGCATGGCATGGATCAGAAAGTGGACCCCTCAAAATACTAAGAACACATGTTGGCTCAAGCTCAAGACTCTACATTTTACTTTTAGTGATCCAAGATCAAATTGAGTCCATAGGAAAAGCCAATACTATTAAAAGGGGGTGAAGTGTTTCTTAATGAGTTACTTGCTCGAAATGCTTAGAGATATGCTCCAAAGCCCTCAACTACTTTCTGATATCCACATATGTCCCAGACCAAAAGTCAAACTCGGCCCCATCGAAATTTCCTATCCGATGCCACCGAGTTCACTTAACATAGCCACTGCCACAAACCCTAATCATTTTGGTCTCACCAATAGGGATCTCGGTCTCACTGAGATGGGACTGCAAACTCTCTGTTTCCCTTCGTAATGTTTCGGTCTAATCGAGGTGAGCGATCGGTCCACCGAGATTGCAATGCAAACTCTGTGTTTCCCCTTCGTAACGTTTCGGTCTAACCGAGATCAGCGAATCGGTCCCACCGAGTTTGCCTGACCAACTCTCTGTTTGCCTATTACAAAAATCGGTCCCACCGAGTTTGTGTAATCGGCCTCACCATGATTACGTTTTGCCCTAACCCTAATGGAATCGGTCTCACTGATTTGACATGTCGGTCCCACCGAAAATCCTAATGTTCACATTTTGAACTAAATCGGTCTGACCGAGTTTCATGTTTCGGTCCCATCGAGTTTGGTGATTTGTGTGTAATGGTTAGATTTTGTGTAGAGGCTATATATACCCCTCCACCCACTCTTCATTCATGGAGAGAGCCATCATAACATGCCTACACTTCCAACATACATTTTCTGAGAGAGAACCACCTACACTTGTGTTGAGGTCAAGATATTCCATTCCAACCACATAAATCTTGATCTCTAGCCTTCCCCAAGTTGCTTTCCACTCAAACCCTCTTTCCACTAAATCCAATCCTATGAGAGAGAGCTGAGTTTTGGGGAGACTATCATTTGAAGCACAAGAGCAAGGAGTTCATCATCAACACACCATCTATTACCTTTTGGAGAGTGGTGTCTCCTAGATTGGTTAGGTGTCACTTGGGAGCCTCCGTCAAGATTGTGGAGTTGAACCAATGAGTTTGTACGGGCAAGGAGATCGCCTACTTCGTGAAGATCTACCCTAGTGAGGTAAGTCCTTCATGGGCGATGGCCATGGTGGGATAGACAAGGTTGCTTCTTCGTGGACCCTCCGTGGACTCGCGCAACCGTTACCCTTCGTGGGTTGAAGTCTCCATCAATGTGGATGTACGATAGCACCACCTATCGGAACCACGCCAAAAATCTCCGTGTCTACATTGCGTTTGCTCCCTCCAAACTCCTCCCTTTACCTTCATATGCAATTGTTTTACATTCCGCTGCTATACTCTTAGAATTGCATGTGTAGGTTGATTACTTGACTTGTGCTAAGTTGTTAAAATCTGCCAAGACTTAAAATTTGGAAAAGGCTAGATTTTTATTTGGTCAAGTAGTCTAATCACCCCACCCCCCTCTAGACATACTTTCGATCCTACAAGTGGTATCAGAGCTTTGGTCTCCATTTTCTTTGATTCCATAGCTTTTGGTGATCATAGCCTTGGTTCCACAACCTAGGAGAGTATGGTGTCTAGCGAGGTAAATTACCATCGTGGAGGTCCTTACTTTGATGGTACCAATTTTGCTAGTTGGAAGCATAAGATGAAAATGCATATTCTTGGACATAACCCCACCGTTTGGGCTATTGTGTGTATTGGCTTGCAAGGTGAATTCTTTGATGGGAGAGAACCGAACCGTGAAGCTACCGCAGAAAAGATGTTGCGATACAATGCTCAAGCTTGTGATATTCTCTTCAACGGATTGTGCCCTGAAGAATTCAACAAAATCAGCCGTCTTGAGAATGCAAAGGAAATTTGGGATACTTTGATTGATATGCATGAAGGTACCGACTCTGTCAAGGAATCCAAATTGGATGTGCTCCAGAGTCAACTTGGCAAGTTCAAAATGAAGGATGCTGAAGGTGTCACTGAAATGTACTCTAGGCTCGCTCTCATCACAAATGAGATTGCCGGCTTAGGAAGTGAAGAGATGACCGACAAATTCATCATCAAGAAGATCCTAAGTGCCTTGGATGGGAAATATGATACCGTGTGCACATCGATCCAAATGATGCCCAATTACAAAGATCTCAAGCCAACCGAAGTCATTGGAAGAATTGTTCCTCATGAGATGTCACTCAAGGATAAGGAAGAGCTCCACAACAAGTCAAGTGGTGCTTACAAAGCCTCATGTGATGCTCCCACATCATCAAGTGAGAAACAAACCTTCAATGAAGAATTGAGCTTAATGGTGAAGAACTTCAACAAGTTCTACAAGAGTAGAAGCAAGGAAATAAGTTCCAAGTCAAGGTACTACAATGACAAAAGATCTTCAAGTCGTGAACATAATTGCTACAATTGTGGAAGACCCGGACACTACTCCAATGAGTGTACGACTCCCTACAAAGGAAGAGAAGATTCTCCCAAAAGAAGCAGTAGGAGAGAAGAATCACAACCAAGAGAGAGAAGGAGTAGAGATGACCGTTATGAACGAAGAACGTCATGGAGAAGCAAGGATTCAGAAAGGAGGGACAAGCCATCAAGGAGCTACACAAAATGAAGACATCAAGCTCATGTTGGTGAATGGGTATCCGGCTCCGACTCCAACAATCACTCTGAGAGAAGTTATCACTCTGAATCCGGATATACTCAAGATGAAGGTGTTGTCGGTCTAGCACTTGTGCCAACCAACTCCTACGACATATTTGAGTCGCCAAATGAAGGAATTGGAAGATGCTTCATGGCTAAAGGCCCAAAGGTATCACACCCCGAGTATGTTGATTTCAATAGTCATGAAGATGATTTGCTAGGTGATGATGATTTACTTGTTGACAATTCTAGTGATGAAAACTATGGTGAACTTGCTATTAATCATGCTAATCAAGATAAAATGAATGACAATGATAAGAAAGAGATTGAGCGTCTAACTAAAGAACTAAACACTCTTAAGTTAGCTCATGAAACTACCTTGGAAGATCATCGAGAACTTTTAAAGACTCATGAAAAGCTACGCTTTGAAAAGCTCAACCTTGAGCAAGAGCATAAGTTCTTAAAGGCAATCAACGATGATCTTCGCAAGACAAGTTCTTCTTACATTGCCAAGCGTTTACTCTTGTCTACTTACATGCCTCAAGTTAAATCTAGCAACAAGAGTAAGAAAGATTCTTCTTCTAGTAGTAACAATAATCATGCTAAATCCAATGATGTTGCTTCTAGTAGTTCTCTTTATTCCACTAATGATTCTCTTAGCCAAGTTACACTTGAGCAAGAAAATAGCTTATTGAAGGGAATTATAGAGAAAGGTGTTTACAAGTCTTGCCGGAAGTAAGCAATTTGAGGAAATTGTACGCAAGCAAGGAAGACACCGGAAGAATCAAGGTGTTGGTTTTGAACGAAAGTTCAATGCCAAGGGAGTTGAGTGGGAAGAAGATCAATACCCCAAGACGAAGTTTGTTCCTCAATAAGAGAAGTATGATCCTACTACTTTCCAAGGAACACAAGCTCAAGATTATCTTCCACCACAAGACCACAAGCTAAAGGGCAAGGACAAGCTTCAAGAGGAGATTGATGCATTTGAAGAAGCTCCTAAGGCATTGGTCAAGTGGGTTCCCAAGACTACATCAAGTTCTACTTCATCAAGTACGACTACAACTCCAAGGATTCCCATCAAGATGGTGTGGATCCCGAAGAAGAAGAACTAGAGAGTTCTTGAGGGTGACTCCGCCAACATACTTCACTCATATCATTTTGGCAAGGACAAGTGCAAACAACTTCCATATCTTGCACTAGTTGAAGGAGTCACAAACCCTCTTGTTGGTAAGACAAGGGACAAGGTAACCCAATGCATTCATGGACATAATCTCATGTGAATATCACTCTATGTCTATGGATATCCTTGTTTGTTCCTTATGGGACTAACCCGTGTAGGTATTGAAAGTGCAACTCACTCCAAAGGATTGCTCTGAATGATCTACATCAACTTTGAGCACCGACATCTTCAACACCTACATGAAGTCATCATCGACAAAACCCAAGGTTAGTTCATCCCCCCTAGGGGGGATATCACATCTAGGGGGAGCTTTACTCTAATCAATTGAGCTAAAGCAACTCTAACAATGTGAACACAACAATGCATTATGTAAAAGTGGTAACCTCACTCGTGCTTAAACGATGAGTATGACCTACGATCAAATGTTCTCATTTGACTCCTCAGTCAATATACTCATTTATAGATGACCTAGTCATCGCCAAATTGCTTGATAGATGCTAGAGTGATTGTGCATGCTTTGCCACATATTTCATTTGCCATCTTATTGTGTGAGCATGTTGGTTGCATATTTTACTCATTCAAGGACATCCATTCGTTGCCTTGATTGTTTGGCTTTTTCTCTTTTGTCAAATGGATGGACAAGAATGCCTAAGGACTTCCTCTAGCTATCTGTGCTTTTGTCATCTCAAACTCTATTCATGTTACATCACAAAGTTTGATCAAGTCAGATTCGAACCACTCTGTGTGAGGAGCACTCGGAGTCCCCGATTTGTCATAGACTTAAACTTCCAAAACCTCCTTGTGCATTTCAGTATGGCCGAGTCATCCATTTCGGTCACACCGAGATCACTAAGTTGATCTAGGTTTTCAATCTGGTGCAATCGATTTGAACTTTTCGGTCACACCGAGTTGCAGTAACCGCTTGCGAGTCTGCATCTCGGTGCCACCGAGTTGTTCCACTCGGTCACACCGACAAGGTCAGGATATATATACCCACGGGTGAGATTTTGGAAATTTCTTCAAACTCTTCAACCCGCCCATGTGTCCTGCTCTGCCTCCTCGGGTCTCCAGATCATCTCCTCCCCGCCAGCGACCTCCTGCCGCTGGTCTCCGTCGCCATCAACGGAAATCTTCTCTGCCGTTGTCGCCGTAGTGAACCCCCACTGAACTAGGGTATGGGTTCGACCCTTGTGCTATTCTTTTACCTCTAATTCATAGCACATTGTTTTTGCCATGATCATTACCATGTATGCAAACACTCTATCCACTGAAAACATCCTTTAGGTTAGATTTGATTTGAAATTTAGGGTTAGGTCTCCGCCGAACTCATCTCGGACCGACCAAGTTGTAGAAATCGGTCTCACCGATTTGGCTTAGGCCATAGCACTTGCGATTTTTGGTCTGACCGAAAACTACAAATCGGTGTGACCGAGTTCGGTTCTCTGTGAAACCCTAGCAGTCTCGGTGCCACTGAACTGTGACTCGGTCTGACCGAGTTCACTAGTTTAGGTTCCAAAAGCTGCTTCGGTATCAGCGAGTTTACAAATCGGTAGCTCTGAAATGTTTTCCGTGGAGAACTAAAACTAAGTTTTTAAGTCATCTGTTTTGCAAAAACTCTGCACTTTGTGATGCTCATCCACCCTATCTCATCTACATCTATTCACATGGTCTGCTGTCAGTGAATTTGCAAAGATGTCTGATCAGAGTGACAGTCAGAACAAGTCTGCAGAACATGTGCAACTAAGTGAGGGTTCAAATCCCTCGAGAACTTCTGATGATGGCAATAGGAGCACTCCCAGCAACTTGCCAAAGGCAGCCAGCAGATCTAGGAAGAAGAGAACCTCAGAATCGGAGGCTGAGGATTATGTTGCCACTGAGGAGGAAGTAAGCTCCAAGAAGAAGGTGTTGAAAAAGGAGTATGGCACAGCTGCTACAGTTAAGCGAGGAATGAATAAGAAGGCTCGAGCAAAGAGAGTTCCTATGTCTAAGGCCAGAGCCTCTACTCAAGAAACAATGGAGTTCACTCTTGAACCCAAAGAAGCTAGAGAGATAAAGAAGAGAAAGGAAAGAGTCAAGAAGACCATTGCCAGAGTCATTGGCAAGCCCTCCATGATGAAAGATCCCTCTAAAGATGAAGAGGAAGAAGAGGATGCTCCAGCACCCAAAGCTCAGAAGCTTATGGGAGATGCTATAAAGTCAGGGGCTGCAACATCAAAGCCCAAAGCTGCCCCCAAAGCTCAAGCTCAGAAGCCTCCTAAGCCCAAGAGGAACACCAGAAGTATACCTGCTGAAGAAAAGAACAAGGCCCCAGTGCCTAAAGCTGAAGAGGAAGATGATGAGTCTCTTGTTTTGAGAAAATTTAATCCCAAGATTCCATACCACAATGATACTCATCCAGTACCTGAATACATGCACATCAGAAAAGATGCTAGACTGAGATTATGGAGAAAGTCTTATCCTTATGCTGTGAGGAGAAGGACTGTAGTTGACTACAGGTTTCACACAAAGGAATAGCAAGACTTTTATGAAACCATTCTGCTTGACAAGAAGCCCATTGTGAGTGACATGAGATGGGTTGATTGGGAATTCATCCAGGAGAATGAAGATCACTTCCTAGGAGTTTATGACAGTTTCAAAGCATGTGGAGTAGATGAGTTTATTTGATAGAAGCTCACAAAATGGAATGATGAGCTGATCATGCAGTTTTACTCCACTGCTCACTTTTACCCAGATGGGAAGATCGTTTGGATGTCAGAAGGTACTAGGTACCAATCCACAGTTGAAGAATGGGCAAAATTAATAAATGCCCCAGCAGAACATGAAGATGACTTGGATGTGTATGCCATGAAGAAGAAGGACCACAACACTATAGCTAACATGTACAAGGAGATCCCAGATAAAGCTTTGGAGACTCACAAGCTTGGATCTATACATTTCTTGTTGTCTGGTCTGCCTACTATCAACAGGATCCTAAGGCACACTCTGCTACCCAAGTCAGGAGATCACAAGATGATCAGAGGGCACTCTATCAACCTGCTACAACTTTTTGATGTCCCTCGGAAGTTCAAGGTCATGAGTCTGATTGTAGAGACAATCAAGAGGACTGCTGCTGACCAGATGAGAAGTTGTGGGTATGCTCCACACATTCAGGACCTCATCAACTCCAAGATGAGCACAGGAACATATCTGTTGGATAAGGAGCATCTACCCCTGTATCCTGATTTTGAAGATAATACTATTGTGATGAATAAGGAGGAACCATCATCAGTTCAAGCACAGGAGAAGAGAGCCAAAGCAAAGGCTGAGAAAGCTGCCAAGATGCCAAGTGTTGAAGAGGCATCTCAGGTTTTCCTGAAGAGCAAGCAAGATCAACTTGCATATCTGATCCAGTCTACACTGAGGATTGAGAAGGGCTTGGCCACCCTGACTCAAAACCAGGAGAGCTTGGAGAGGATCGTATAAACTAAGTTTTATGATCTTAATCTGAAGGTAACTGAGATTCAAACAGCAGTTGAGCAGCTTCAGGAGGAAGCAGAAGAGAAGAGAGGTAAGGCAACCACAGATGCATTTTAGTGAGTGCCTAGAGGACAAAGGTCTGCTGTCATGCCAGTGACAGATTCTAGAGCTACAACATCAGCACCTGCAGCCACAGCCTCAGTGCCACCTCCAGCATCCACTCCACCAGCTCCAACTACATCAACAGATGCCTTTGTCCTTGGAGTTCTCTCTACACCACCTCCCGAAGACCAAGCCTGAGAGATGCATAGCACTATGCATATTTGAACTTTTTGGTAACTTGTTGCCAAAGGGGGAGAAATATGTATAGATCATAGGCTTCGAGAGAGTGTTTTGCTTCTTTGTCTTTGGTTGAACTTTTTATTGTGTGAGATACTTTATGTCCTTGTGTGAGATACTTATGTGATCATGTGATTGATCATTTGACACCTTAATGCTTGTTTAGATGATACTATCTTTTATATCCATAAATGACCATTCACTTGCTTGGTGATGAGTGCATGCTTTTAATTTCTATCATTTTGAGCGCTCCACCAAGATGTATGTGACATGGAAGAGTAACCCATGATCCTAATCGATTGTGCGTTTGCATTCAAAAGCAAATTTTAAATGATGCACAAATTTAGGGGGAGCTCTTGCTTATCACATACTTCTCAAAGCGACGATATTTTTCAATCTTATTACCATTTTTCGTAGTTTTGATCTATATGTTGTCATCAATTACCAAAAAGGGTGAGATTGAAAGTGCAACTATCCCTGGGTGGTTTTGGTAATTCCTAACAACATATAGCCCATTGAGCTAATGCTATTTCAAGATAAATATTTCAGGAAAGCTCAATGTTTGGCATGGCATGGATCAGAAAGTGGACCCCTCAAAATACTAAGAACACATGTTGGCTCAAGCTCAAGACTCTACATTTGCTTTTAGTGATCCAAGATCACATTGAGTCCATAGGAAAAGCCAATACTATTAAAAGGGGATGAGGTGTTGCCTAATGAGTTACTTGCTCAAAATGCTTAGTGATATGCTCCAAAGCCCTCAACTACTTTCTCATATCCACATATGTCCCAAACCAAAAGTCAAACTCGGCCCCACCGAAATTTCCTACCCGGCGCCACCGAGTTCACTTGACATAGCCACTACCACAAACCCTAGTCATTTCGGTCTCACCAGTAGGGATCTCGGTCTCACCTAGATGGGATTGCAAACTCTCTGTTTCCCTTCATAACGTTTCGGTCTAACCGAGATGAGCGATTGATACGTCCATTTTGCATCATGCTATTATATCGATATTTATTGCATTATGGGCTGTTATTTCACATTATGTAACAATACTTATGGCTATTCTCTCTTATTTTACAAGGTTTACATAAGGAGGGAGAATGCCGGCAGCTGGAATTCTGGGCTGGAAAAGGAGCAGATATTAGAGACCTATTCTGTACAACTCCAAAAGTCCTGAAACTCCACGGAATACCTTATAATAAATAATGAAAAATCCTCGCCAAATATGAAGACCAGGGGGCCCACACCCTGCTCACGAGGGTGGGGGCGCCCCCCCTAGGGCGCGCCCCCTACCTCGTGGGCCCCCTGGTGGCTCTCCGATGACCATCTTCTCCTATATGAAGTCTTTCATCTAGAAAAAAATAAGAAGCAACCTTTTGGGACAAAACTCCGCCGCCACGAGGCGGAACCTTGGCGGATCCAATCTAGAGCTCCAGCAGAGCTGTTCTGCCGGGGAAACTTCCCTCCCGGAGGGGGAAATCATCGCCATCGTCATCACCAACGCTCCTCTCATCGGGAGAGGGCAATCTCCATCAACATCTTCATCAGCACCATCTCATCTCAAAACCCTAGTTCATCTCTTGTATCTGATTCTTGTCTTCAAGTCCGGGATTGGTGCTAGTAGGTTGCTAGTAGTGTTAATTACTCCTTGTAGTTGATGCTAGTTGGTTTAATTGGTGGAAGATCATATGTTCAGATCCTATATGCATATTAATACTCCTCTGATTATGAACATGTTTATGCTTTGTGAGTAGTTACGTTTGTTCCTGAGGACAAGGGAGAAGTCTTGCTATTAGTAGTCATGTGAATTTGGTATTCGTTCGACATTTTGATGAGATGCATGTTGTCTAGCCTCTACTGGTCTTATGTGAACGTCGACTACATAACACTTCACCATTATTTGGGCCTAGAGGAAGGCATTGGGAAGTAATAAGTAGATGATGGTTTGCTAGAGTGACAGAAGCTTAAACCCTAGTTTATGCGTTGCTTAGTAAGGGGCTGATTTGGATCCATATGTTTCATGCTATGGTTAGGTTTACCTTAATACTTTTGTTGTAGTTGCGGATGCTTGCATTAGAGGTTAATCATAAGTGGGATGCTTGTTCAAGTAAGAACAGCACCCAAGCACCGGTCCACCCACATGTCAAATTATCAAAGTACCGAACGTGAATCATATGAACGTGATGAAAACTAGCTTGACGATATTCCCATGTGTCCTCGGGAGCACTTTTCCTTATATAAGAGTTTGTCCAGGCTTGTCCTTTGCTACAAAAAGGATTGGGCCGCCTTGCTGCACTTTATTTACTTTTGTTACTTGTTGCTCATTACAAATTATCTTATCACAAAACTATCTGTTACCACTTATTTCAGTACTTGCAAAGAATACCTTGCTGAAAACCATTTATCATTTCCTTCTGCTCCTCGTTGGGTTCGACGCTCTTACTTATCGAAAGGACTACGATAGATCCCCTATACTTGTGGGTCATCAAGACTCTTTTCTGGCGTCGTTGCCGGGGAGTGAAGCGCCTTTGGTAGGTGGAATTTGGTGAGGAAAAATTTATATAGTGTGCTGAAATTTACTGTCACTTGTTATTATGGAAAGTAATCCTCTGAGGGGCTTGTTCGGGGTATCTTCACCCCGAACAGTAGAGCAAAGAGTTGCTCCTCAACCTACTGAACCTACTAAAAATGAAAATGAAAATGAAAATACTTGCTTTGAAGTTCCTTCAGGTATAATAGAAAAACTGCTAGCTAATCCTTTTTTAGGAGATGGAACAAAACATCCTGATGAACATCTAATATATGTGGATGAAGTTTGTGGATTATTTAAGCTTGCAGGTGTATCCAGAGATGTTGTTAAGAAGAAGGTCTTCCCCATATCTTTGAGGGGAGATGCATCGACATGGTATTGGCTATGTGATGATATGAGGTCTTGGAATTACAAACGATTGAAATTGGAATTTCATCAGAAGTTTTATCATATGCATCTTGTTCATCGTGATCGCAATTATATATATATAATTTTTGGCCTCGTGAAGGAGAAAGCATCGCTCAAGCTTGGGGGAGGCTTAAATCAACGTTATAGTCATGCCCCAATCATGAGCTCTCAAGAGAAATGATTATTCAAAAAAAATTATGCTCGGCTTTCTGAAAATAATCGCACCATGCTTGATACTTCTTGTGTTGGCTCTTTTATGATGAAGACCATTGGATTTAGATGGGATTTATTGGATAGAATTAAACGTAACTCTGAAGATTGGGACCTCGACAATGGTAAGGAGTTAGGTATGACACCTAAGTTTGATTGTGTTAAATCTTTTATGGATACCGATATTTTCCATAAGTTTAGCACTAAATATGGACTTGATTCTGAGATAGTAGCTTCTTTCTGTGAATCTTTTGCTACTTATGTTGATCTCCCTAAGGAGAAGTGGTTTAAATATCATCCTCCCATAGAAGTAAAAGTAGATGCACCTATTAAAGTTGAAGAAAAGACCATCACTTATAATGATCCTATTGTTCCTACTTCTTATGTTGAGAAACCACCTTTCCCTGTTAGAATAAAGGATCATGCTAAAGCTTCAACTGTGGTTCGTAAAAGCAATATTAAAACATTTACACCTCCTGAGCAAGTTAAAGTTGAACCTAATATTGTTATTGTTAAAGAGCTCTTGTCTGATAATATTGATGGGCATGTTATTCATTTCTGCGGTGAAACTGCTAGAATTGCTAAACCTTGTGCTAAAGATAAACATAGACCTGTGGTAGGCATGCCTGTTATTTCTGTTAAAATAGGAGATCATTGTTATCATGGCTTATGTGATATGGGTGCTAGTGCTAGTGTTATACCTTATGACTTGTATAAAGAAATCAAGCATGAAATTACACCTGCTGAGTTAGAAGATATTGATGTCACAATTAAACTTGCTAATAGAGATACTATTTCAGCAATGGGAATTGTTAGAGATGTTGAAGTCTTGTGCGGGAAAACTAAATATCCTGCTGATTTTCTTGTTCTTAGTTCCCCACAAGATAGCTTTTGTCCCATTATATTTGGTAGACCCTTCTTAAAAACTGTTAATGCTAGGATAGACTGCGAAAAGAATGTTGTTACTATTGGCTTGGATGATATTACTCATGAATTTAATTTCTCTAAATTTAGTAAACAACACCGTGAAGAAGAACTGCCTAGTAAGGATGAAATTATTGGTCTTGCTTCTATTGCCGTACCTCCTAGTGAACCTTTAGAACAATATTTGCTAGACCATGAGAATGATATGTTTATGAATGAAAGAAGGGAAATAGATGAAGTATTCTTTAAACAGGAACCTATGCTGAAACACAATTTGCATGTTGAAATCCTAGGGGATCCTCCTCCACCTAAGGGTGATCCCGTGTTTGAGCTTAAACCATTGCCTGATAATCTAAATATGCTTATCTTGATGAAAAGAAGATATATCATGTTATTATTAGTGCTAACCTTTCAGAGAATGAAGAATAAAGATTATTGAAAACTCTGAAGAAGCACCATGCTGCTATTGGGTATACTCTTGATGATCTTAAGGGCATTAGTCCCACTCTATGTCAACATAAAATAAATTTGAAGCAGATGCCAAACCAGTTCGTGATCCTCAATGACGTTTGAACCATAAAATGAAAGAAGTGGTAAGAAAAGAAATACTAAAGCTTCTAGAGGCATGTATAATTTATCCTGTTGCTGATAGTCAGTGGGTAAGTCCTGTTCATTGTGTCCCTAAGAAGGGAGGTATTACTGTTGTTCCTAATGATAAAGATGAATTGATTACACAAAGAATTATTATAGGTTATAGGATGGTAATTGATTTCCGCAAATTAAATAAGGCTACTAAGAAAGATCATTACCCCTTGTCTTTTATCGATCAAATGCTAGAAAGATTATGCAAACATACACATTACTGCTTTCTAGATGGTTATTCTGGTTTCTCTCAAATACCTGTGTCGGCTAAAGATCAATCAAAGACTACTTTTACATCCCCTTTTGGTACTTTTGCTTATAGAAGTATGCCTTTTGGTTTATGTAATGCACCTGCTACCTTTCAAAGATGCATGATGGCTATATTCTCTGACTTTTGTGAAAAGATTTGTGAGGTTTTCATGGACGACTTTTCCGTCTATGGATCTTCTTTTGATGATTGCTTGAGAAATCTTGATCGAGTTTTGCAGAGATGTGAAGAAACTAATCTTGTCTTGAATTGGGAAAAGTGCCACTTTATGGTTAATGAAGGTATTGTCTTGGGGCATAAAGTTTCTAAAAGAGGTATTGAAGTTGATAAAGCCAAGGTTGATGCTATTGAAAATATGCCATGTCCCAAGGACATAAAAGGTATAAGAAGTTTCCTTGGTCACGCCGGATTTTATAGGAGGTTCATTAAGGATTTCTCAAAAATTTCTCGGCCTCTGACTAATTTATTAAAAAAGATATACCATTTGTCTTTGATGATGATTGTGTAGAAGCATTTGAAATACTTAAGAAAGCATTAGTCTCTGCACCCATTGTTCAGCCACCTGATTGGATTTACCCTTTGAAATTATGTGTGATGCTAGCGATTATGCTGTAGGTGCTATTCTAGGGCAAAGAGTTGATAAGAAATTAAATGTTATTCATTATGCTAGTAAGACCCTAGACAATGCTCAAAGAAATTATGCTACTACTGAAAAAAGAACTTTTAGCAGTTGTATTTGCTTGTGATAAGTTCAAACCTTATATTGTTGATTCTAAAGTAACTATCCACACTGATCATGCTGCTATTAAATATCTTATGGAGAAGAAAGATGCTAAACCTATACTTATTAGATGGGTTCTCTTGCTACAAGAATTTGATTTGCATATTGTCGATAGAAAAGGAGCCAAGAATCCCGTTGCAAACAACTTATCTAGGTTAGAGAATGTTCTTGATGGCCCACTACCTATTGATGATAGCTTTCCTGATGAACAATTAAATGTCATAAGTACTTCTCGTAGTACCCCTTGGTATGTTGATTATGCTAATTACATAGTTGCTAAATTTATACCACCTAGCTTCACATACCAACAAAAGAAAAAGTTCTTCTATGATTTGAGACATTACTTTTGGGATGACCCACATCTTTATAAAGAAGGAGTAGATGGTGTTATTAGACGTTGTGTACCTGAGCATGAACAGGAACAGATCCTACACAAGTGCCACTCTGAAACTTATGTAGGACACCACGCGGGAGATAGAACTGCACATAAGGTATTGCAATCCGGTTTTTATTGGCCTACTCTCTTCAAGGATGCCCGTAAGTTTGTCCTATCTTGTGATGAATGTCAAAGAATTGGTAATATTAGTAGACGTCAAGAAATGCCTATGAATTATTCACTTGTTATTGAACCGTTTGATGTTTGGGGCTTTGATTATATGGGACCTTTTCCTACCTCTAAGGGATATACACATATTTTAGTTGCTGTTGATTACGTTACTAAGTGGGTAGAAGCTATTCCAACTAGTAGTGATGATCATAACACTTCTATTAAAATGCTTAAAGAAGTTATTTTTCTGAGGTTTGGAGTCCCTAGATATTTAATGACTGATGGTGGTTCACATTTTATTCATGGTGCTTTCCGTAAAATGCTTGCTAAATATGACGTGAATCATAGAATTGCATCTCCGTATCACCCACAGTCTTCAAGTAGAATTGAGTAATAGAGAACTCAAATTAATTTTGCAAAAGACTGTTAATAGGTCCAGAAAGAATTGGTCCAAGAAACTTGATGATGCATTATGGGCCTATAGAACTGCATATAAAAATCCTACGGGTATGTCTCCGTATCAAATGGTATATGGAAAAGCATGTCACTTACCTCTCGAACTAGAACATAAGGCATATTGGGCTATTAAAGAGCTCAACTATGATTTCAAACTTGCCGGTGAAAAGAGGTTATTTGATATTGGCTCACTTGATGAATGGAGAACCCAACCTTATGAAAATGCCAAGTTGTTTAAAGAAAAGGTTAAAAGATGGCATGACAAAAGGATACGAAAGCGTGAGTTTAATGTAGGTGATTATGTATTGCTATACAACTCTCGTTTAAGATTTTTTTGCAGGAAAACTTCTCTCTAAATGGGAAGGCCCCTATGTTATCGAGGAGGTCTATCGTTCCGGTGCCATAAAAATCAACAACTTCGAAGGCACAAATCTGAAGGTGGTAAACGGTCAAAGAATTAAACACTATATCTCAGGTAATCCCATAAATGTTGAAACCAATATTATTGAAACCGTAACACCGGAGGAATACATAAGGGACACTTTCCAGAACGTTTCAGACTCCGAAAAGGAATAGATATGTGGTACGGTAAGTAAACCGACTCCAAAACAATTTTTAAGGCAATATTTCTCCGTTTTGGAATATTTAGAAAAATAGAAAATTAAGTAGTAGTCCGGGAAGGACATGAGGGCCCCACGAGGGTGGAGGGCGCGCCCTACCCCCCTCATGAGCTCCTTGTGTGCCTTCCAGACTCCATTTTCTTGCATGATACGTATTTTGGTCGGTAAAAATTCATTATATAATCTCCCGGGGGTTTTGACTCCCGTATCATGCAATTATCCTCTGTTTTTTGTTTCGAGCTATCCCGCTGCAGATTAGATCAACATGTCTTCCCAGGATTCGGAAGGAGAAAGCTATGTGGATGATTACTTAGCTAATCCTAAGGTCTATGGAGATGTGGAGCACGATGGTTGGACCACGGAGGAAGAAAAGAACTATGAACCTTATGGGAAGGAGGAGACGAGCTCAGATGAAGATGAAGCCCCATTACCTCAACCTGGGGATATGCACCTGGAGTTCAAAAAGTCAAGTCTCCCTGATAGGGTAAAGAAACCAAAATTCGAGTTTATCCCTTTTCGTCTCTTGCAGGAAAATAAGCAGGACCTATGCAAAAAGATATTAACCCTGGAGTGGGAGATTGATGATCTAAGGGATCAAAATGCCGTCCTCAAGCGTAAATTAAGGGAGAAGTCTATGCCATCAACTAAGTCAACAACACCTCCACCTTCTTCACCAACCAAGGAGATATAATCACATGGGTATGGGCACTCCCCTTGGCAACTGGCAACCTTGGGGGAGGTGCCCCGGTATCGTATCACAATCACAACTCCTATCTTTACCGTTTTTCTTAGTTTGATCCTATTAGTAGTATTTTGATCTAGTAGAATAAAGTTTATGGCAAGATCTAGTTTCGAGTTTTGCTTTATGATCTCTCTATGTAATCGAGTCTGTGAGTTATATAATAAAGATTAGTGATTGAGTCAAGGGCTTGCTTATTTTTTCCATGATCCCAAATAAAAGAAAAGAAAAGAGAAAAAGAATAAGAAGAAACAAAAGTTCATATTGATCTTATTGATAGTAATGAATTAACATAGAAAGAGTGTGATGATTAAAAGTTGTTGGGAGTTGGCAGACATAGATTCGGTCATCATTGCAATTAATAGGAAGTAATAAGGAAAGAGAGGTTTCACATATAAATATATTGTTATTGACATCTTTTATGATTGGGAACACTCATCAAAATATGACATGCTAAAGAGTTGATGTTGGACAAGGAAGACAACGTAATGGGTTATGTTTTCTTATATCTGAGATAAAGTATGTTGTCATGGATCATCCAACATGTTGAGCTTGCCTTTCCCCCTCATGCCAGCCAAATTCTCAGCACCAAGCAGAGATACTACTTGTGCTTACAAATACCCTTAAACCAGTTTTGCCATGAGAGTCCACCATATCTACCTATGGATTGAATAAGATCCTTCAAGTAAGTTGTCATTGGTGCAAAGCAATAAAAATTGCTCTCTAAATATGTATGATTGATTGGTGTGGGAGAAATAAGCTTTATACGTTCTTGTGATGTGGACGTAATAAAAGCGACGGACTGCATAATAAAGGTTCATATCACAAGGGGCAATATAAAGTGACGTTCTTTCGCATTAAGATTTTGTGCATCCAAGCATAAAAGCGCATGGCAACCTCTGCGAAGGGCCTATCTTTTATTATTATCTTCTACCTTATGCAAGTGTCATGGTGATCTTCACCTTTCCTTTTTAATTTTATCCTTTGGCAAGCCCAGCATGTCGGAAAGAACCTGATATATATATATATATATATATATATATATATATATATATATATATATATATATATAATTGGATATAGGGGGCATGAGTTATTATTGTTGACATTACCCTCGAGGTAAAAGGTTGTGGGGCGAAACTATAAGCCCCTATCTTTCTCTGTGTCCGATTAAAACTCCGTAACCACAAGTATTGCGTGAGTGTTAGCAATTATGAAGGACTAGATGATAGTTGAGTATGTGGACTTGCTTTTTAGCTCTCACATAGACTCTTTCTGATGTTATGATAAATTGCAATTACTTCAATGATTGAGGTTATAGTTTGTTGGTTCTCAATAAGGTTTCTGATTCATACTTTTGCATTGTGAATAGATCATCACTTGAACATAAGTAATCATATGACAATATCTATGTATGTTGTTGTTATGAGAATAATCATGATGCCCTCATGTCCGTATTTTATTTTTTATCGACGCCTCTACCTCTAAACATGGTGACATATTTATCGTTATCGGCTTTCGCTTGAGGACAAGCGAGGTCTAAGCTTGGCGGAGTTGATATGTCCATTTTGCATCATACTTTTATATCGATATTTATTGCATTATGGGCTGTTATTTCACATTATGTCACAATACTTATGGCTATTCTCTCTTATTTTGCAAGGTTTACATAAGGAGGGAGAATGCCGGCAGCCGGAATTCTAGGCTGGAAAAGGAGCAAATATTAGAGACCTATTCTGCACAACTCCAAAAGTCCTGAAACTCCACGGAATACCTTATAATAAATAATGAAAAATCCTCGCCAAATATGAAGAGCAGGGGGCCCACACCCTGCTCATGAGGGTGCCCCCCCCAGGGCGTGCCCCCCTACCTCGTGGGCCCCCTGGTGGCTCTCCGATGGCCATCTTCTCCTATATGAAGTCTTTCGTCTAGAAAAAAATAAGAAGCAACCTTTCGGGATGAAACTCCGCCGCCACGAGGCGGAACCTTGGCGGATCCAATCTAGAGCCCCGGCAGAGCTGTTCTACCGGGGAAACTTCCCTCCCGGAGGGGGAAATCATCGCCATCATCATCACCAATGCTCCTCTCATCGGGAGAGGGCAATCTCCATCAACATCTTCATCGGCACCATCTCATCTCAAAACCCTAGTTCATCTCTTGTATCCGATTCTTGTCTTCAAGTCCGGGATTGGTGCTAGTAGGTTGCTAGTAGTGTTAATTACTCCTTGTAGTTGATGCTAGTTGGTTTAATTGGTGGAAGATCATATGTTCAGATCCTATATGCATATTAATACCCCTCTGATTATGAACATGTTTATGCTTTGTGAGTAGTTACGTTTGTTCCTGAGGACAAGAGAGAAGTCTTGCTATTAGTAGTCATGTGAATTTGGTATCCGTTCGATATTTTGATTAGATGCATGTTGTCTAGCCTCTACTGGTCTTATGTGAACATCGACTACATAACACTTCACCATTATTTGGGCCTAGAGGAAGGCATTGGGAAGTAATAAGTAGATGATGGGTTGCTAGAGTGACAGAAGCTTAAACCCTAGTTTATGCGTTGCTTCGTAAGGAGCTGATTTGGATCCATATGTTTGATGCTATGGTTAGGTTTACCTTAATACTTTTGTTGTAGTTGCAGATGCTTGCATTAGAGGTTAATCATAAGTGGGATGCTTGTTCAAGTAAGAACAGCACCCAAGCACCGGTCCACCCACATGTCAAATTATCAAAGTACCGAACGCGAATCATATGAACGTGATGAAAACTAGCTTGACGATATTCCCATGTGTCCTCGGGAGCGCTTTTCCTTATATAAGAGTTTGTCCAGGCTTGTCCTTTGCTACAAAAAGGATTGGTCCACCTTGCTGCACTTTATTTACTTTTGTTACTTGTTGCTCATTACAAATTATCTTATCACAAAACTATATGTTACCACTTATTTCAGTACTTGCAAAGAATACCTTGCTGAAAACCATTTATCATTTCTTCTGCTCCTCGTTGGGTTCGACGCTCTTACTTATCGAAAGGACTACGATAGATCCCCTATACTTGTGGGCATCAGTGATCGGTACCACCGAGATTGCAATGCAAACTCTCTGTTTCCCCTTCGTAACATTTCGGTCTAACTGAGATGAGCGAATCGGTCCCACCAAGTTTGCCTGACCAACTCTCTGTTTGCCTATTACCAAAATCGGTCCCACTGAGTTTGTGTAATCGGTCTCACCGAGATTACATTATGCCCTAACCCTAATGGAATCGGTCCCACCGAGTTGACATGTCGGTCCCACCAAAAATCCTAACGTTCCACATTCTGAACCAAATCGGTATGACCGAGTTTCATGTTTTGGTCCCACCAAGTTTGGTGATTTGTGTGTAATGGTTAGATTTTTTGTGGAGGCTATATATACCCCTCCACCCACTCTTCATTCATGGAGAGAACCATCAGAACATGCCTACACTTCCAACATACATTTTCTGAGAGAGAACCACCTACACTTGTGTTGAGGTCAAGATATTCCATTCCAACCACATATATCTTGATCTCTAGCCTTCCCCAAGTTGCTTTCCACTTAAACCCTCTTTCCACCAAATCCAATCCTATGAGAGAGAGCTGAGTATTGGCGAGACTATCGTTTGAAGCACAAGATCAAGGAGTTCATCATAAACACACCATCTATTACCTTTTGGACGGTTGTGTCTCCTAGATTGGTTAGGTGTCACTTGGGAGCCTCCGTCAAGATTGTGGAGTTGAACCAAGGAGTTTGTACGGGCAATGAGATCGCCTACTTCATGAAGATCTACCCTAGCGAGGCAAGTCCTTCGTGGGCGATGGCCATGGTGGGATAGACAAGGTTGCTTCTTCGTGGACCCTTCGTGGGTGGAGCCCTTCGTGGACTCTGATACGTCTCCAATGTATCTATAATTTTTTATTGTTCCATGCCATATTATATCCTGTTTTGGACATTATTGGGCTTTATTATACACTTTTATATTATTTTTGGGACTAACCTATTAACCGGAGGCCCAGCCCAAAATTGTTGTTTTTGCCTATTTCAGAGTTTCGCGGGAAAAGAATATCAAACAGAGTCCAAACAGATTGAAACCTTCGGGGACGTGATTTTCGGAACGAACATGATCCAGAGGACTTGGACCCTATGTCAAGAAAGCAACCAGGAAGGCAAGAGTTAGGGCGCCCCAGGCACGCCCTCCACCCTCGTGGGGCCCACGTTGCTCCACCAACGTACTCCTTCCTCCTATATATACCTACGTACCCCCAAACTACCAGATACGAAGCCAAAACCCTAATTCCACCGCCGTAATTTTTTGTATCCGTGAGATCCGATCTTGGGGCCTTTTCCGGAGCTCCGTCGGAGGGGGCATCGATCACGGAGGGCTTCTACATCAACACCATAGCCTCTCCGATGAAATGTGAGTAGTTTACTTCAGACCTTCGGGTCCATAGCTACTAGCTATATGGCTTCTTCTCTCTTTTTGGATCTCAATACAAAGTTCTCCCCCTCTCTTGTGGAGATCTATTTGATGTAATCTTCTTTTGCGGTGTGTTTGTTGAGACCGATGAATTGTGGGTTTATGATCAAGTTTATCTATGAACAATATTTGAATCTTCTCTGAATTCTTTTATGCATGATTGGTTATCTTTGCAAGTCTCTTCGAATTATCAGTTTGGTTTGGCCTACTAGATTGATCTTTCTTGCAATGGGAGAAGTGCTTAGCTTTGTGTTCAATCTTGCGGTGTCCTTTCCCAGTGACAGTAGGGGTAGCAAGGCACGTATTGTATTGTTGCCATCGAGGATAACAAGATGGGGTTTATTTCATATTGCATGAGTTTATCCCTCTACATCATGTCATCTTGCTTAAAGCGTTACTCTGTTCTCTTGAACTTAATACTCTAGATGCATGCTGGATAGCGGTCGATGTGTGGAGTAATAGTAGTAGATGCAGGCAGGAGTTGGTCTACTTGTCTCGGATGTGATGCCTAATTACATGATCATACCTAGATATTCTCATAACTATGCTCAATTATGTCAATTGCTCAACAGTAATTTGTTTACCCACCGTAATACTTATGCTCTCGAGAGAAGCCACTAGTGAAACCTATGGCCCCCGGGTCTATTTTCCATCATATTAATCTTCCGTCAACAAGCTATTTCCTTTTCCGTTTATTTTGCTTTCTTTACTTTGCATCTTTATCATAAAAATACCAAAAATATTATCTTATCATATCTATCAGATCTCACTCTCGTAAGTGACCGTGAAGGGGTTGACAACCCCTTTATTGCGTTGGTTGCGAGGAGTTTATTTGTTTGTGTAGGTGCGAGGGACTCGTGCGTGGCCTCCTACTGAATTGATACCTTGGTTCTCAAAAACTGAGGGAAATACTTACGCTACTTTGTTGCATCACCCTTTCCTCTTCAAGGGAAAACCAACGCACTGCTCAAGAGGTAGCAAGAAGGATTTCTGGCGCCGTTGTCGGGGAGTGTACGCAAAAGTCAACATACCAAGTACCCATCACAAACCCTTATCTCCCTCATTACATTATTTGCCATTTGCCTCTCGTTTTCCTCTCCTCCCACTTCACCCTTGCCGTTTTATTCGCCCTCTCTCTCTGTCCTCCTTCTCTTTCTCTATTTCCCTCTTTTTGCCCATATCTTGTTTGCTTGTGTGTTGGATTGCTTGCTTGTCACGATGGCTCAAGATAATACTAAATTGTGTGACTTTACTAATACCAACAACAATGATTTTATTGACACTCCGATTGCTCCTCTTACCGATGCTGAATCTTGTGAAATTAATACTGCTTTGTTGAATCTTGTCATGGAAGATCCATTTTCCGGCCTTCCTAGTGAAGATGCCGCTACCCATCTAAACAACTTTGTTGATTTGTGTGATATGCAAAAGAAGAAAGATGTGGACAATGATATTGTTAAACTGAAGCTATTTCCTTTTTTGCTTAGAGATCGTGCTAAAGCTTGGTTTTCGTCTTTGCCTAAAAATAGTATTGATTCGTGGAATCAGTGCAAAGATGCTTTTAAGCAACGATATCATGAATTTGCCTAAAAATAGTATTTTCCTCCAGCTAAGATCATCTCTCTTAGAAACGATATCATGAATTTTAAGCAACTTGATCATGAACATGTTGCACAAGATTGGGAGAGGATGAAATTAGTGATACGTAATTGCCCTACACATGGTTTGAATTTATGGATGATTATACGAAAAAAATATGCTGGATTGAATTTTGCTTCTAGAAATCTTTTAGATTCGGCCATGGGAGGCACTTTTCTGGAAATTACTTTAGGAGAAGCTACTAAACTCCTAGATAATATTATGGTTAATTATTCTCAATGGCACACTGAAAGATCTACTAATAAGAAAGTGCATGCGATAGAAGAAACTAATGTTTTGAGTGGAAAGATGGATGAACTTATGAAATTATTTTCTAATAAAAGTGTTTCTTCTGATCCTAATGATATGCCTTTGTCTACTTTAATTGAGAATAATAATGAATCTATGGATGTGAATTTTGTTGGTAGGAATAATTTTGGTAACAACGCATATAGAGGAAACTTTAATCCTAGGTCGTATCCTAGTAATTCCTCTAATAGTTATGGTAATTCCTACAACAATTCTTATGGAAATTTTAATAAGATACCCTCTGATTTTGAATCTAATATTAAAGAATTTATTACTTTGCAAAGGAATTTCAATGATTTGATTGAAGAAAAATTGCTTAAGATTGATGAATTGGCTAGGAACGTTGATAGAATTTCTCTTGATGTTGATTCTTTGAAACTTAGATCTATTCCACCTAAGCATGATATCAATGAGTCTCTCAAAGCCATGAGAATTTCCATTTATGAGTGCAAAGAAAGAACCGCTAGGATGCGTTCTAAGAAAGATTGTTTTGTGAAAGTGTGTTCTTCTAGTTCCCATGAAAATAAAGATGAGGATCTAAAAGTTATTGATGTGTCCCCTATTAAATCTTTGTTTTGTAAACTTGATTTGGAAGTTTCTATCCCTAGAAAACTTTATGATGAGTGGGAACCTACTATTAAAATTAAAATTAAAGATCATGAATGCTATGCTTTGTGTGATTTGGGTGCTTGTGTCTCCACGATTCCAAAGACTTTGTGTGATTTGCTAGATTTCCGTGATTTTGATGATTGCTCTTTAAACTTGCACCTTGCAGATCCACTATTAAGAAACCTATGGGAAGAATTAATGATGTTCTTATTGTTGCAAATAGGAATTATGTGCCTGTAGATTTTATTGTTGTTGACATAGATTGCAATCCTTCATGTCCTATTATTCTTGGTAGACCTTTCCTTAGAACGGTTGGTGCAATTATTGATATGAAGGAAGGGAATATTAGATTCCAATTTCGGTTAAGGAAAGGCATGGAAAACTTCCCTAGAAAGAAAATTAAATTACCATATGAATCTATTATGAGAGCCACTTATGAATTGCCTACCAAAGATGGCAATACCTAGATCTATCCTTACTTTTATGCCTAGCTAGGGGCGTTAAACGATAGCGCTTGTTGGGAGGCAACCCAATTTTATTTTTATTCCTTGATTTTTGCTCCTGTTTGGTAATAAATAATTTATCTAGACTCTGTTTTGGTTGTGTTTTTTGTCTTTAATTAGTTTTTGTGCCAGGTAGAAACGTTGGGAAGACTTGGGGAAAGTCTTTTTAATCTTGTTGTAAAAAACATAAACTTTAGCGCTCATGAGAATTGCTGCCATTTTTATTTGGAAAGTGCTATTTAGTTAATTATTTTTTCAGATGATTAATAGATAAATTTCTCACGTACATAAATTTATTTTAGAATTTTGGGGGTTCCAGAACTTGCGTTAGCTACAGATTACTACAGATTGTTCTGTTTTTGACAGATTCTGTTTTTCGTGTGTTGTTTGCTTATTTTGATGAATCTATGGCTAGTTAAATAGTTTATAAACCATAGATAAGTTGGAATACAGTAGGTTTAACACCAATATAAATAAAGAATGAGTTCATTACAGTACCTTGAAGTCGTGTTTTGTTTTCTTTCCCTAACGGAGCTCACGAGATTTTCTACTTTAAGTTTTGTGTTGTGAAGTTTTCAAGCTTTGGGTAAAAGATTTGATGGATTATGGAACAAGGAGTGGCAAGAGCCTAAGCTTGGGGATGCCCATGGCACCCCAAGATAATCTAAGGACACCTAAAAGCCCATTCTTGGGGATGCCCCGGAAGGCATCCCCTCTTTCGTCTACTTCCATCGGTAACTTTACTTGGAGATATTTTTTTATTTACCACATGATATGTGTTTTGCTTGGAGCGTCTTGTATTATTTGAGTCTTTATTTTTTAGTTTTCCACAATCATCCTTGCTGTAAACACCCTTTTGAGATAGACACACATGATTCGGAAATTGTTAGAATACTCTATGTGCTTCACTTATATTTTTTGAGTTATATAGTTTTTGCTCCAGTGCTTCACTTATATCTTTTAGAGCACGGTGGTGGATTTGCTTTGTAGAAACTATTGTTCTCTCATGCTTCACTTAGATTATTTTGAGAGTTCTACAAAACAGCGTGGTAATTTGCTTTAATTATGTTAGGCATTCAAGATTAATAAAAAAATCTTATGAGTGTGTTGAATACTATGAGAAGTTTGATACTTGATAATTGTTTTGAGATATGGAGATGGTAATATTAGAGTCGTGCTAGTTGAGTAGTTTTGAATTTGAGAAATGCTTGTGTTGAAGTTTGTGATTCCCGTAGCATGCACGTATGGTGAACCATTATGTGATGAAGTCGGAGCATGATTTATTTATTGATTGTCTTCCTTATGAGTGGCGTCCGGGGACGAGCGATGGTCTTTTCCTACCAATCTATCCCCCTAGGAGCATGCGCGTAATATTTTGTTTCGATAACTAATAGATTTTTGCAATAAGTATGTGAGTTCTTTATGACTAATGTTGAGTCCATGGATTATACGCACTCTCACCCTTCCACCATTGCTAGACTCTCTAATATCGCGCACCTTTCGCCGGTATCATACACCCACCATATACCTTCCTCAAAACAACCACCATACCTACCTATCATGGCATTTCCATAGCCATTCCGAGATATATTTTAAAGTGCTAGTTATCGACTAGAGGGGGGTGAATATGTGATTTTTATGAAAGTCTTCAAAACATGGATGTTTCAAAGACAAATGATAGAAATGAATCTATAAACATGCAGCGGAAGGTAGACTACACTAGGCAGGCCATAGTCAAGTATACAATGAAATGAAAGCACAAAGACTAATAGCAACTAGGCAGTATGGATCAGGATGGAAGATAGTATGAAGCCAATCAGAACAAACAGTCACACAGTGAAGATAAACAGATAATGCAAACAGACTATGACTTCACAAGTACCAACTATAAATAAAGAGAAGGGATGGATAGAACCAGTTGCTTGTTGAAGACAATGATTTGTTGGACCAGTTCTAGTTGTTGTGACAACTGTACGTCTGGTTAGGGAGGCTGAGATTTAACTCAGAAGACCATGTCTTCACCTTATTCCCCTTGAGCTAAGGACACACAGTCCTCGCCCATCGCTCAGGTATGTCTTCAAGGTAGACTTCCAAACCTTCACACACTTCGTTCACCGACAATCCACAATGACTCTTGGATGCTCAGAACGCGACACCTAACTGGCTGGAGGATTCACAGTCCTCAAGTGTAACAAGTCTTCAGATCACACAGACAGGAAGATTTCAGTGATTCCTAACACTCTTTGGCTCTGGGTGTTTAGGGCTTTGTCCTCGCAAGGATTTCTCTCTCAAAGGCTTCGGAGGTGGGTTGCTCTCAAACGACAAAAGCCGTGCACTAACTCTGAGCAGCCACCAATTTCTGGTGTAGGGGGTGGGCTATTTATAGCTGTCGGTGTCAAAACTGGCGGATCTCGGGTAGGGGGTCCCGAACTGTGCATCTAGGCCGGATGGTAACAGGAGGCAGGGAACACGATGTTTTACCCAGGTTCAGGCCCTCTTGATGGAGGTAAAACCCTATGTCCTGCTTGATTAATATTGATGATATGGGTAGTACAAGAGTAGATCTACCACGAGATCAAGGAGGCTAAACCCTAGAAGCTAGCCTACGGTATGATTGTTGTATATGGAGTTGATTGCCTACGGACTACAACCCTCCGGTTTATATAGACACCAGATAGGGTTAGGGTTACATAGAGTCGGTTACAATGATAGGAGATCTTGAATATCTGCATCGCCAAGCTTGCCTTCCACGCCAAGGAAAGTCCCATCCGGACACGGGACGAAGTCTTCAATCTTGTATCTTCATAGTCCAGGAGTCCGGCTGAAGGTATAGTCCGGCTACCCGAACACCCCCTAATCCAGGACTCCCTCAGTAGCCCCTGAACCAGGCTTCAATGACGACGAGTCCGGCGCGCAAATTGTCTTCGGCATTGCAAGGCGGGTTCCTCCTCCAAGTCCTTCATAGAAGATTGTAAACACCAAGAGTAGTGTCCGGCTCTGCAAAATAAGCTTCCACATATTGCCATAGAGAGAATAATATTAACACAAATCAAATCTGCTGACGTATTCCGCAGTGCGTCATCACACTACAGCCAAGTCCTTCACTCGAATCGTTTTCACTTTTCCACCTCAGCGTGTTTTGCGAGGCGGTTTCCTTGGCACGTCTTGTCAAAGCAGAGATCGTGTGCCCCCCTTTTACGGGATTCTCATCAATACGGACGTGGGTAACCCAATCGTGCCCGTTAGCATGTTTTCTCGATTAAAGGCGAGTCCCAAACGGTTACGGGGAGGGCTCCTGGTATTCAACCTCTTATAAAGAGACCAGGGCCTTACTCCTTTTCTCCAATCCCAAAACAAGTTCGCCCGTCGCCTCGAGTTCCAACACCCTAGGCTCCAGATTCCGGGCGCCTCAGACCTTCGACAATGTCCGGTTCCGACCTTCAAGGCCGATGGATGCCCTCCTCCGTCACGGAGGAGGACGTGCTAAAGTTGAGAGAGGCTAAGTTCTTGACCGCCGAAATTTCGCACAGGTTGCCTGCTCAAAGGCAGGCTATCCCCAGTCCCCAGCCCGGTGAGAGCGTAGTGTTCGTGTCTCACTTCCTTCGGGGGTTAGGCTTCCCGATGGACCCCTTTGTGAGGGGACTGCTGTTTTATTACGGGCTGGAATTCCACGACTTAGCTCCGGAGTCCATCCTCCATATCTCCTCGTTTATCGTTGTATGCGAAGCGTTCCTCCGTGTTACCCCTCACTTCGGATTATGGCTCAAGACTTTCAAAGTGGAGCCGAAGATGATCAAGGGACGGCACGCAGAGTGCGGAGGCGCTGTTATAAGCAAAAATGCTGATGCTCCATGGCCCGAGGGCTCTTTTCAAGAGGAGCTAGGCTTGTGGCAACGAGAGTGGTTTTATATCACCGCTTCCCGGAGCACCAAGTGGGTGGCGCTTCCTGCCTTTCGCTCGGGTCCCCCACCACGGCTAGCGTCATGGGTTAACAGAGGGTTAGATTGGGGTTTGCCCAAAGACGTGCCCCTGTTACAGGGCCGAATTAAGGATCTCTTGGAAGGAGACCTCAGCTTGGTCAAGGTGACGCAGGTCATGCTGATTCGCCGAATATTGCCCGGCAAACGTCGCCCCCTTCGCCTGTGGGAGTTTAATCCAGAGGGACCGCGAGCTCTCCAGAACTTTATGGGCGCAACGCCCGCGGAGATGTATAGACTGTTCTTCGGATCACAAGAGATGTGTCCGGATTTAACCGAGGACGCAGGCCTAAGCTGCAATCGCCCGGATACTCAAGTAAGCAACCTTGTGCCCGGACCTTCTATCCGTATAATTGTCATAAACTTGCCCCTAAAAGAGCCGTCCTTTTAAACAGGAGTGGATAGCGAAGGCAAAGCTGATCAGGTGTCCGGCTCCCCTTCCTGAAACCAGGCCGGATCCCGTGCTGGTCAGGATGCTGGAGATAATGCCTTTGGAGGGGAGGACAAGGAAGCTATGGCCTCCTCGAAGGAGGCTGCTCCGAAGGGAGGAACCGACAATTCCTCTCCTAAGGGGAAGAAGAGAGCCGCCTCTGACGACCCGGAAACCATGGCCTCGAAACGGGGGAGAAAATCCTCGTCAGAGGGTCCGACGCCGGGGAGTTCCTCGGCCGGACTACGCCCTCAAGGGGATCAGCCCTCCAGCGAGCCGTAAGTGGAGAAAAGATTTTCCTTTTGAGGGATGAGGGAAGTCCTTGATTTATATCTGAGAAGATTAACCAAACCTTTATCTTGTAGCTCGGACCTCAGCCCTTCTCAGCAGAGCTCGTCTTCGGGGGATCTCCTTCCGGAGATGATGGAGAGCGGGACGCCTCCCCCTGCCGTGCCGCCTAGCGAGGCGGGCGACCCTGAGGTGTCGTCGCGGAGGGTTTCTCCAAATCCGGCAGGGGCGGAAGGTGGCTATGCGGCCCCCCGAGGTTCTCCGCGTCCGGCCTTCGAAAGAGGTCATGGGACGAGCCCGGCACCGTCTGGTGCTCGGCCGGAGGAGCTAAAGATTCTGCTGGGGCGAGCTTCTATCTCAGAGGAGCACCGCGCATTGATGGGCACGGTGATTGAAAGGATTTCATCCGTAGAGAGCGGATTGTATGAGGCCGTCAAAAGTTTACTGACGGGTTTCGAGGTACATTAGATAATGTATACTTTTGTCAGTTGCGCATGAATAAGATGCGCCCTGTGTAGATAGTAGCCCCTGAGACTCTGCGCGTCGTCAAGAAATGACGGCACGCGGAGGATCATAATCCCAGGTCTAAGATGTCGCCTTTGAATGTAGGCGGCAGGGTGTCCGGAATCGAGCCGAACTGACGATTTTGCCGAACTAAAGCGGCAACTGGACGTGGCAGATGCCGACATCACGCTTGTCAATAAGCGGCTTGATGAGGCTCAAGGTATGTAATTCCTCGGGCGGCATCAGGTAAGAACAGTTTTATGCCTGTGTCTTACGATGTGTGTGCTTGACGCAGATGGTGCGGCCGCCGTGGAGAGTCTTAGGGCAGAACTTGCCCGAGCTAAAGAACAAGCCAGCGAAAGTGATGCGGCCACCAGGAAAGCCCTTGAAGAGCTGAGAGCCGAACAGGCTGCTCATTGCCGAAGCAAGGAAGAGATGGCCGAGATGGCCGAAAAGTTAAAAAGCGCTACAGACCGTTGCAGACTTCTTGAAAAAGAAGACCAGGCGAAACAGACGGACTTAGAGAAGGCCGTTGCCAATGCCAAGGACGCGCGCTCTGCGATGAGAGCTGCGAAGGAGGAGCTGCGTCAGGCCGAACAGATTGCGGCTGGAAAGCCCTTTATGCTGCGAAGGAAATTTTGTGATCCGAAGTTTGCTCCGTTGGACCGGATGTGGAGTGTGGAGGATACCTATCTGGACTTGGCAGCGAGTGCTGCTGATGCGACCGAACACTTTCGAGATCAGAAAGATCGCGAAGTGGAAAAGCTTTTCTGGTCGCAGTTTCACAATCCAGAGCGTCCACTGGCAGTGGATGATCGTTTGGCTCAATGGGCCGAACTGAATAGGTTGTCTGGACTCGCCATGAAGTACGTCATGGGTCACCTGTGGCCGGGGAGATCGGAGCCGAAGAGTTATTTCAGCTTGGTGCAGCAATTCCTTGACGCGGTGCCGCGTATAAATGCAATGAAGAGGTCAGCATGCATAGAGGGCGCTAGGATGGCTCTTGCCCGTGTTAAGACATACTGGGCAGAGATGGAGACCACCGTTGTTGCGTCCCGAGATTCGGACAAAAGCCGAGTACCCTCCGAGCACTATTTTCAGGAAGTTCTTGAAGGCGCTCGTGTAATAGAGACGCAGTGCCCGAAAGATGCTATGTTATGATAGCATATGTAATTATAAAGTAATATTTTGATAAACTGTAGTGGCCTTTTTATACTTGTGCCTCCAAGTATTGGGAACACCTCCTGTGCGGCCGTTTTAAGATATATATATATATAGAATCTGAAAGATGGCAGTCGTTGGCTTCAGCCCCCACGCACATAGTGCGGGGGTGCTCGCAGAAGACGCATTTTCACACTTAACCCAACGTCTTGGTCCTACAAAGGAGGTGATAGCGCAGCGGGCCAGGCAACCGGACTATAATGCTTTAACACTTTCACTTAGCCATAGGAGTTTGACAGTGAGACTATTTAGGTAGCCCCTTGGTGGCAACTGCGCTCGTCCGAGTTCGGGGCGCGTATGTGCCTGACCGGGAAGCGGCCCTTCGTTAAAGCGGAGGAATCCGATAGATTCCGATAGGTCATCGAGTGGCTGACCAGTCTCACGCTACATCATGACAGTCAGTTTTCGGCTTTCTCTACTGAGGTGCTCGCCCGGCCGAACCGGGGCACAATCGCAGTAGTTCTCCTGGTGCTACCTTAGCCGATAGAGCGGAACGTAAGGTAGCCGAACTCAGGAGCCGGGCAACCCAACATTTGACCAAAGACATGATTCGGAGCTGATGCATATAATGCCAAAACTCGCGACGCCGAACACTCCCTAAGGTGTTCGGTCTTTATGAGTGCGGGCGAAACAACACTCTTTATTAAAAAAGCCCCTAGTGTCCAGGTACGTGCAAAAATTCTGACGTGGCCACATGCCAAGACGCCAGCCTCCTCCTTGGTTATATCAGAAAGAAAAAACCAGGGGATGTGTAGCAACAAGAGACAGTAAAAAAGGTTTACGCAGGGTCTTAATCTAAAAAGAATCCTTTAGGACGGGTCCCTACTGCACGTCTGCGCCTGTGTCTCCGTTGTGCCGTATCCTGGACGGGCGCCGCACGACGTTCATCTGTAAAAGAGAGGAACTGAGTTGAAAACGGGTCGTGCCGAAAAAGTTTAAAATAAGCAAAGTATAAAGTAAGATATATAAGATTGAGCTTTATTGTCTCTTATTGTATATGCGTGGAGCCCCTAGTGCGGGGGTATATGGCTTCTAGGCCTGCATCAATGATGATTTTGCACCGAACTCGTCTATCCGCGTTCGTGGTCTTGAATGACCTATTTCGAAGTTTTTTTGGCCGGTGAGGCCATTTTGCTGTGGGGCTGTCAAAGCGGCCGCACAGTCCTCCGCTTGGGGAGGCGCACTTTAGTGCTTCCCCTTCAAAGAGATGATGCCTCGTGGACCGGGCATCTTAAGCGTAAGAGATGCATAATGCGGTATTGCGTTAAAGCGAGCGAAAGCTTCGCGTCCCAGTAGTGCTTGATAGCGACTTGAGAACGGGACGATATGGAAGGTCAGCTTTTCGCGGCGGAGGTTATCGGCAGAGCCGAATATGACTTCGAGCCGGAGAAAACCCATACAATGGGTGTCCGGACCAGGTATTACCCCTTGAAAGGAGGTTTTGCTGCGGCGGATTCTTGCTGGGTTTATCCCCATGTGCTGGATTGTATCCTGATATATCAGGTTTAGTCCACTGCCGCCGTCCATAAGGACATTTGAAAACTGGAGTCCGCCAATTATTGGATCGAGTATCAAGGCAGTCCAGCCTACATTCTTGATATTCCTAGAATAATCTAGCTGATCGAAGATGATCGGTTTTGACAACCAGTGGCAGGACCCTTTGGGGATGGGCCGTGTGGTGCGTACCTTTACGGGCGCCGCACGTTTTGTTATGTGAAGTGAGTTCACTGTTTTTACTTCTTGTGGGAAGTTCTTTTGTTTCCTGGTGCTCTGCTTTTGGGGTTCGTCCTCGTCTTCGCTTGGTGTGTCGAGCCCCTTGTGTTCGGCATTGAGTCTGCCGGATTGTTTGAAAACCCAACAGTCTCTGTGGGTATGGTTAGCAGGCTTCCCGGGAGTACTGTGTATCTGACATATCCTGTCCAGGATTTTATTTAGGTTGGATGGATCGTCCCTGTTATCCTGGGGGGCGATTTTTCCTGATTTTGTCGTGAGCCTTTGAATCCGGCATTGACTGCCGTGCTCTTCGGACTTTTGTCCTTAGTCCAGCGACGGTCCTTGTTGCGTCGCGGTTTTCCGTTTCCATCCCTAGTTTCGGATGTACTTGGGTCGCTGGGGCTGCACCTTGCCAACCAGCTGTCCTCCCCTGCACAAAAGCGGGTCATGAGGCTTGTTAGTGCGGCCATTGTTCTTGGCTTTTCTTGGCCGAGGTGTCTGGCGAGCCATTCGTCTCGGACGTTATGCCTGAAAGCTGCTAAGGCTTCGGCGTCCGGACAGTCGACTATCTGATTCTTTTTAGTGAGGAATCTATTCCAGAACTGCCGAGCTGATTCTCCGGGTTGTTGAGTTATGTGACTAAGATCGTCTGCATCCGGAGGGCGGACATAGGTCCCTTGAAAGTTTGCTCGGAAAGCATCCTCGAGCTCTTCCCAGCTTCCAATTGTGTTTTCGGGAAGGCTTTTAAGCCAATGCCGGGCTGGCCCTTTAAGCTTAAGGGGTAGATATTTTATGGCGTGGAGATCATCTCCTCTAGCCATGTGTATGTGGAGGATATAATCCTCGATCCAAACTCCAGGGTCTGTTGTTCCATCATATGCCTCTATGTTTACGGGTTTGAATCCCTCTGGGAATTCATAGTCCAGGACCTCATCGGTGAAACATAGGGGGTGTGCGGCGCCCCTGTATTTGGGTGTGCCGGATTCTGATGATGGCTTCATAGCGTTGCTTACGAGAGCTTGCTTTCTTGGCCCATAAATGGACCTGACTGGGCCATGATGCGAATCCTTAAGTGGGTCGCATGCCGATTTAGGTGCGGCGCCGCTTGCCGCTTTATGGGGTCGTCTATCCGACCGTGTGGCTTTTCATTTTTTGAATGCGAGGGCTCTAGGGCCTCTTCGTCGAATTCAGGCAGTAGCTTTCTTTTCGGATAGCTTTTAGTGCGGCGACTGTCGCCGTACTTATCTGTGGTATTGATTACTTTGCTCCATCTAATCCGGAGTGCATCTTCCGCTGTTTTTAGCTTCCGCTTCTGCTTTTTTAGGCTGCGTGCAGTTGCAACGAGCCTCTCGTGGAGATTCTTCTGCTCCATAGGTTT
The DNA here is from genome assembly GCF_018294505.1 of Triticum aestivum. Lineage (NCBI taxonomy): Eukaryota > Viridiplantae > Streptophyta > Magnoliopsida > Poales > Poaceae > Triticum > Triticum aestivum. The sequence continues at coordinate 306,645,694 of NC_057794.1, forward strand.
ATTCGGCGTGAGGTCGTCCGGAATGCCGTTTTCGCCGGAGGAGGGATGTTCGGTTTCTCTATCCGTGTTGCCCTGTTCGGACGGTTGCTCTAAGGCCTGCTCGTCGTCTACCGGCTCGTCCTGCTCTATGGCTGGGTTTTTGTCGAGGCGGGGCTTGGGTCGGCGTTTACGCCGACGCTTTGATTGCTTTTCGGGGGGTCGATCTCCCGTCCCATCCCCTTTTTCCTCGTTGTCGCTTCCTTTAGGGGTATCCACCATGTACACATCGTGAGATGAGGTGGCTGTCCAATGCCCTATGGGCGTTGGTTCGTCGGTATCTCCTGCATCGTCATCCATGTTGTCGATGTCTCCGGAGTCAAAATTGAGCACGTCATTTAAATTGTTGACAGTGGCTACCAAGTGGGTGGTGGGTGGGCTTTGAATTTCTTCATCGTCCGTATCCCATCCTCGCTGACCGTAGTTTGGCCAGGGCTCTCCTGATAAGGAGAGAGACTTGAGAGAGTTCAGGATATTGCCACAAGGCGAGTGCTGAAAGATGTCTGTGGCGGTGAACTCTATTATCGGCGCCTAATCGGATTCGATCGGCAGGGGCGCGGGGGGTTCGGAGTTCGGAAAGGAGTCTGGATCCTCGGAGTCACGGATCATGCAAAGTGCGGGGCTAGCGTTCGGCTCGATCGCCTTTGAGATCGAAGCCCCCGAGGTGACGTCCAACCGCTCATCCTCGATTGGCGCAATAGGCTCCGAGTTAGGGGTCGGAACCGATGCGTGTGCGGCCTCTAGGACACTGTCCGGAGGCAGAGCTAGGTCATGCCCCTCGAGATAGTGCGGTGCGCTTGGCCATGGCTCGAACCCGCCGAAGATCAAGTCTCCGCGGATGTCAGCCGTGTAGTTTAAGCTTCCAAACCTGACTTGATGGCCAGGGGCGTAGCTTTCGATCTGCTCCAGGTGGCCGAGTGAATTGGCCCGCAGAGCGAAGCCGCCGAAGACAAAGATCTGTCCGGGAAGAAAAGTCTCACCCTGGACCGTATCGTTGTTGATGATCAAAGGAGCCGTCGGGCCTAAAGGCGACGACACAGAGGAACTCTCAATGAAAGCACCAATGTCGGTGTCAAAACCGGCGGATCTTGGGTAGAGGGCCCGAACTTGGGTAAAACATCGTGTTCCCTGCCTCCTGTTACCATCCGGCCTAGATGCATAGTTCGGGACCCCCTACCCGAGATCCGCCGGTTTTGACACCGACAATAGCCACTAGGCAACCCGACTTGATTTGTCCGAAATGACCCTGGGTCACTAAGGAACTGACACATGTTCCAACGGTCAGATTTCAAATACACACGACAGCTTAACTTGGGCTACAAGTAAAACTGACTTATCCAGCTTTGGATAAGATTTTCTCTCATTGTCTTCGCTCGAAGACTTAGGATTTGGTTGAGCATCACTTTAGTCATTCTGACTATGTTCACTTGGTCCCCACTTAACAGTACGATGGTTCCTATGACTCAACAAAGAAGAAGATGAAACTACGAAACAACTATGTCTTCGTGCTCCAAAGTCTTCATGCGATGTCTTCTCATGTCATAGTGTTCAATGTGAATATCTTCACATACCACCATTGTCTTCAATGTCTTCACACATTTTTAGGGGCCATCTCCGGTAGGTAAACCGAATCAATGAGGGACTACTACCTATGTTATCCTGCAATTCTCACAAACACATTAGTCCCTCAACCAGGTTTGTCGTCAATACTCCAAAACCAACTAGGGGTGGCACTAGATGCACTTACAATATTGCCATGTAACTTTCCACTGTTCCGTTTATTATGGCATGCTCCATCATTGTCATATTGCTTGCATGATCATGTAGTTGACATCGTATTTGTGGCAAAGCCACCGCTCATAATTATTTCATACATGTCACTCATGCATCATTGGATATCCCGGTACACCGCCGGAGGCATTCACATAGAGTCCTATTTTGTTCTAAGTATTGAGTTGTAATTGTTGAGTTGTAAGTAAATAAAAGTGTGATGATCATCATTTTTAGAGCATTATCCCAAGTGAGTAAAGGATGATGGAGACTATGATTCCCCCACAAGTCGGGATGAGACTCCGGACTAAAAAAAGAGGCCATAAAAAAGAGAGAGAAAAGGCCCAAATAAAAAAAAGAGAAAAAGAGAGAAGGGACAATGCTACTATCCTTTTACCACACTTGTGCTTCAAAGTAGCACCATGATCTTCATGATAGAGAGTCTCCTATGATATCACTTTTATATACTAGTGGGAATTTTTCATTATAGAACTTGGCTTGTATATTCCAATGACGGGCTTCCTCAAAATGCCCTAGGTCTTCGTGAGCAAGCGAGTTGGATGCACACCCACTTAGTTCTTTTTGTTGAGCTTTCATATACATATAGCTCTAGTGCATCCTTTGCATGGCAATCCCTACTCACTCACATTGATATCTATTAATGGGCATCTCCATAGCCCGTTGATATGCCTAGTTGATGTGAGGCTTTCTTCTCCCTTTTTGTCTTCTCCACAACCACCATTCTATTCCACATATAGTGCTATGTCCATGGCTCACGCTCATGTATTGCGTGAAGATTGAAAAAGTTTGAGAACACCAAAAGTATGAAACAATTGCTTGGCTTGTCATCGGGGTTGTGCATGATTTAAATACTTTGTGTGGTGAAGATGGAGCATAGCCAGACTATATGATTTTGTAGGGATAACTTTCTTTGGCCATGTTATTTCGAACAGACATAATTGCTTAGTTAGTATGCTTGAAGTATTATTATTTCTATATCAATATTGAACTTTTGTCTTGAATCTTTCGGATCTGAATATTCATACCACAATAAGAGAATTACATTGAAATTATGCCAAGTAGCATTCCACATCAAAAATTCTGTTTTTATCATTTACCTACTCGAGGATGAGCAGGAATTAAGCTTGGGGATGCTTGATACGTCTCCAAAGTATCTATAATTTTTTATTGTTCCATGCCATATTATATCCCGTTTGGACATTATTGGGCTTTATTATACACTTTTATATTATTTTTGGGACTAACCTATTAACCGGAGGCCCAGCCCAGAATTGTTGTTTTTTGCCTATTTCAGAGTTTCACAGAAAAAGAATATCAAATGGAGTCCAAACGGAATAAACCTTCGGGAATGTGATTTTCGGAACGAACATGATCCAGAGGACTTGGACCCTATGTCAAGAAAGCTACCAGGAAGGCACGAGGTAGGGGGCGCGCCTACCCCCCCCCCCCCAGGCACACCCTCCACCCTCATGGGGCCCATGTTGCTCCACTGACGTACTCCTTCCTCCTATAGAGCCAAAACCCTAATTCCACCGTCATGACTTTCTGTACCCGTGAGATCCCATCTTGGGGCCTTTTCCGGAGCTCCGCCGGAGGGGGCATCGATCATGGAGGGCTTCTACATCAACACCATAGCCTCTCCGATGAAGTGTGAGTAGTTTACTTCAGACCTTCGGGTCCATAGTTATTAGCTAGATGGCTTCTTCTCTCTTTTTGGATCTCAATACAAAGTTCTCTCCCTCTCTTGTGGAGATCTATTTGATGTAATCTTCTTTTGCGGTGTGTTTGTTGAGACCGATGAATTGTGGGTTTATGATCAAGTTTATCTATGAACAATATTTGAATCTTCTCTGAATTCTTTTGTGCATGATTGGTTATCTTGGCAAGTCTCTTCAAATTATCAGTTTGGTTTGGCCTACTAGATTGATCTTTCTTGCAATGGGGGAAGTGCTTAGCTTTGGGTTCAATCTTGCGGTGTCCTTTCCCAGTGACAGTAGGGGCAGCAAGGCATGTATTGTATTGTTGCCATCGAGGATAACAAGATGGGGTTTATTTCATATTGCATGAGTTTATCCCTCTACATCATGTCATCTTGCTTAAAGCGTTACTCTGTTCTCTTGAACTTAATACTCTAGATGCATGTTGGATAGCGGTCGATGCATGGAGTAATAGTAGTAGATGCAGGCAGGAGTCGGTCTACTTGTTTCGGACGTGATGCCTATATACATGATCATACCTAGATATTCTCATAACTATGCTCAATTCTTTCAATTGCTCAACAGTAATTTGTTTACCCACCATAATACTTATGCTCTCGAGAGAAGCCACTAGTGAAACCTATGGCCCCCGGGTCTATTTTCCATCATATTAATATTCCGTCAACAAGCTATTTCCTTTTCCATTTATTTTGCTTTCTTTACTTTGCATCTTTATCATAAAAATACCAAAAATATTATCTTATCATATCTATCAGATCTCACTCTCATAAGTGACTGTGAAGGGATTGACAACCCCTTTATTATGTTGGTTGCGAGGAGTTTATTTGTTTGTGTAGGTGCGAGGGACTCGTGCATGGCCTCCTACTGGATTGATACCTTGGTTCTCAAAAACTGAGGGAAATACTTATGCTACTTTGCTGCATCACCCTTTCCTCTTCAAGGGAAAACCAACGCAGTGCTCAAGAGGTAGCAGACTCGTGCAACCGTTACCCTTCGTGGGTTGAAGTCTCCATCAACGTGGATGTACGATAGCACCACCTATCGGAACCACGCCAAAAATCTCCGTGTCTACATTGCGTTTGCTCCCTTCAAACTCCTCCCTTTACCTTCATATGCAAATTTTTTACATTCCGCTGCTATACTCTTAGAATTGCATGTGTAGGTTGATTACTTGACTTGTGCTAAGATGTTAAAATCTGCCAAGACTTAAAATTGGGGAACGAATAGATTTTTATTTGGTCAAGTAGTCTAATCACCGCCCCCTCTAGACATACTTTCGATCCTACAGTATTAAGTTCATAAGAATAGAGTAATGCATTAGGCAAGATGACATGATGTAGAGGGATAAACTCAAGCAATATGATATAAACCCCATCTTTTTATCCTCAATGGCAACAATACAATACGTGCCTTGCTGCCCCTACTGTCACTGGGAAAGGACACCACAAGATTGAACCCAAAGCTAAGCACTTCTCCCATTGCAAGAAAGATCAATCTAGTAGGCCAAACCAAACTGATAATTCGAAGAGACTTGCAAAGATAACCAATCATACATAAAATATTTCGGAGAAGAATCAAATATTGTTCATAGATAAAGTTGATCATAAACCCACAATTCATCGGATCTCGACAAACACACCGCAAAAATAGTTGCATCAAATAGATCTCCAAGAAGATCAAGGAGAACATTGTATTGAGATCTAAAGAGATAGAAGAAGCCATCTAGCTAATAACTATGGACCCGAAGGTCTGTGGTAAACTACTCACACATCATCGGAGAGGCTATGGTGTTGATGTAGAAGCCCTCCATGATCGATTCCCCCTCCGGCAGAGCTCCGGAAAAGGCCCCAAGATGGGATCTCTTGGGTACAGAAGGTTGTGGCGGTGGAAATAGGGTTTCATGGTGTTCCTGGATGTTTTCGGGGTATATGGATATATATAGGAGGAAGAAGTAGGTTGGTGGAGCTGCGAGGGGCCCACGAGGGTGGGGGCGCGCCCAGGGTGCGGGTGCGCCTCCCTGCCTCGTGGCCTCCTTGTTGATTTCTTGACGTCCACTCCAAATCCCCTGGATCACGTTTGTTCCAAAAATAACTCTCGCGAAGATTTTATTCCGTTTGGATTCTGTTTGATATTCCTTTTCTGCGAAACATTGAAACAGGCAAAAAACAAAAATTTGCACTGGGCCTTGGGTTAGTAGGTTAGTCCCAAAAATAATATAAAAGTGTATAAATAAGCCCATTAACATCCAAAACAGATAATATAATAGCATGGAACAATCAAAAATTATAGATATGTTGGAGACGTATCATGAAGCTGCTTACATATTGGGCATCAAGATCTATAGAGATAGATCAAGACACTTGATAAGATTTTTCAATGAGTACATACCTTGACAAGATTTTTGAAGTAGTTCAAAATGGAACAGTCAAAGAAGGAGTTCTTGCCTGTATTGCAAGGTGTAAAGTTGAGTAAGACTCAAAACACGACCACGGCAGAAAATAGAAAGAGAATGAAAGTCATTCCCTATGCCTCAGCCATAGGTTCTATAAAGTATGCTATGTTGTGTACCAAACCTATTGTGTACCTTTCCATGAGTTTGGCAAGGGGGTATGATATTGATCCAGGAGTGGTTCACTTGACAGCGGTAAAAATTATCCATAGAAGACTAAGGAGATATTTCTCGGTTATGGAGGTGATAAAGAATTCGTCGTAAAGAGTTATGCCGATGCATGCTTTTACACCGATCTAGATGACTCTAAGTCGCAATATGGATACATATTGAAAGTGGGAGCAATTAGCTAGAGTAGCTCCATGCAGAGCATTGTAGACATAGAAAATTTGCAAAATACATACGGCTCTGAATGTGACAGACCCATTGACTAAGCTTCTCTCATAAGCAAAACATGATCACACGTTAGTACTCTTTGGGTGTTAATAACATGGCGACGTGAACTAGATTATCGACTCTAGTAAAACCCTTTGGGTATTAGTCACATGGCGATGCGAACTAATCACATAAAGATGTGAACTATTGTCACATCCCTAGTTCTGGTATGACCTAGGCTAGCCTTCATGTGTGCATCATGTTTAAATTCCATTTAAATTTGAAATGAGGATTTGTGAAACCCTCAGAATCATTTCTGGAAATGACCCAGATAAAAATTGTTTCAATTTGGCCCAAGAAAATGTTCCTGATTTTCTCTAAAAATATTGGCCAGAGGTAAAATCCCAACCAATATTTTTGGGAGCTCAGAAGTATTTATTTTTGGCCATTTGAGTTAATCCAGTAATTATTTGCGTTGGGGAGATATTTTATTATATATGAAATATTGTCCAATAATTCTGATTTTTACTATGGGGCTTTGGAATAATCCAATTAAGTTCCTACATTAATTTTCAGAAGAAAATAAATTGATTTAGTATTATTACTAAATCAGAACAAATGTCAGATAAATAGAAAACAGAACAAAAATAGAAAAAAAAACCTTACCTGGGCTTCTTACCTGGCGCCTCTGGCCGGCCCATCTCTGTTCTGGCCCAGCCCACCAGGGGCATGGCCGTCTTCCTCCTCTTGCCAGTAGGCAGAGGGGAAGCTGTGCCCGACGCCGTGCGCGCCGGCACGCAGCTGCCTGCCTGGCGTCCTCCTCGTCGCCCTGGAACGCCCGCGCGTCGCCATGCACCCCCCAAGCCTCTCTTGCTCTCTCCCGTGCCATTCTCTCCTCCCCCTCGCCCCCTCTCTCACGGCCAAAATCGCCGTCGCCGCCGTCCATAGCCACCGTGGCCTCGGCCACTGCCGCACCTCCCCGACACGCTTCCCAGCTCCGCCGCGACCCCCTCTCCCTCCTCACCGAGCAAAGCAACCCGGGTGAGCTCCGCTTCATCACCATCGCCGTTGTCTTCAAGCTTCGGCCGACGAGATCGCCGTCGTTGCTCCGGCTGCCCCAAGCCTTCCCCGAGCTCGACGACGACGCCATTGGATTCACTGTGAGCCCCGCCGTCGAACCCCCCTTCTCCCCTGCCTCCCCGTGCCCCGCAGGCCGATCCCGCTCGCGCCCGAACTCCGGCCGCCGCCCAAGTGGTCGCCGCCGTCGATTTAGGCCGTCTCCGGTGAAACGGAGGGCACCAGTGGATGCGCGCGAGCCCCAGCTCCCCACGTGTGCCCTCCGCTGCTCGATTGGGCGCCGGAGTGGCAATCCCGCGCCCTCCGCCGCGTCTGCTGCCACTGGCGGCTAAACGCCAGTGTGTTAGCCCCAGTTGACCAGGGGGTTTGACCTCCCCTGGCTCAATGACAGGTGGGGCCCGTCCCTGCTAATTCTAGTTTAGGATTAGTTTAAATTTAATTAACCTCTGTTATTTAACCATGACACTGTCGGGTGGACCCCACGTGTCAGATTTGACCTGGACAGCCGCGTTGACCCGCTGATGTAGTGATGACGTCATGCTGACGCAATTATTCTTTTTCTGGAATTATTTTTAATCAGGAAATTCCAGAAAATGTTCAAAACTTCAAAAATTCATATAAATTCAACCGTAGCTCAGATTGAAATAATTTATATATGAAAAATTATTAGAAAAATTCAATCTATCCATCTGTGCCATTTTCATGCATGACAAACCAACCTATACATGCTGTATATGTGAAAACACACTTATGGCATATATAAGAGCTTAACTTGGAGTTGCATTTGAACCCTTGGTTCAAATGGACTTCATTCAATTTGAATACTAGTTGCATTAGCTCAAACAACATCACATCTTCATGCCATGTTCATGCATCATATTGTTGCATATGCTTGTGTATTGATTGTCGACACCGTTCCTTCTCGGTAGGTACTGCTCCGGAGACCGTTCCAGAGTACCTGTTTGAGGAGCAGTGCTTTCCTTGTTGATCTACCAGGCAAGCAAACCCCCTTGTTCATTCCGACATGATCCCACTCTCTCGCTCCTGCTCTCATTATTACATTAGGACAACAACGATTCAACTGCTACTTTATGTTGCGGTAGTTGAACCCATTCCTCTGCATGACCTGTCATTGCCATAGTAAATAGTTAAAACCCACTAGCATGTGTAGGAGTTGATTGAGCCATGTTATGTTCTTGCCATGCCATGCCTGCTATTGCTTAGAGTTGTGTCAGGTCTGATTCATCGGGAATGAATTGGAGTGGTACGATATGTTCTGGTGCTGAGAGTTAAGCGTGTGAACACGATTTGGTAAAGGTAGCGGTGAGAGGCCATGTAGGAGTACATGGTGGGTTGTCTCACTGGAACCGTCCTTAAGCACTGAGTTCTGTGTATGTTGTCCAATGACTAGCTACTACCACACATTGGGCTCCGGGCACTCCAAGCTCTCTCGACTTATTAACCAACTTAATCTTGTCCAGGAGTTGCAATTAGTTTCTGGTGTTTGTAGGTAGTGTTAGTAGTCTACCAAGTGGCACCCGGCCAGGTGGGCTTGGGACAGACTAGGCACAAGTGGCACGGTGTACCAAGCGTAGATCCATCCGGCGAGGTGGGCTTGGAAACCCTGCACACATCGTTTGGGGCCGTGAGCGACACCCCGGCCGGATCTCCTTGCGGATGGAACCCGAATAGGCGATAAACCTGGACTAGAGTCTTGCGTGGTTAGTCAGGTCGTGGCCGACACCCTCGCCAGGCTTCTGCTTGAAGGTTGCCGAGATACATGACGTGTACATGGTGATAAGTGGTGAGAGCGTGTGTGAAGAAGTACACCCCTGCAGGGTTATCATGATCTATTCGAATAGCCGTGTCCTCGGTTACGGACTTCTTGGATGCTTACGTGGTACATAGACAACTTGAAGTGGATACTCTAAAATGCTCAAGACAAGTGTGAGTGCTATGGATGGCCTTCTCATAAGAAGATGAGGATGATTCCATAGTAGTGTATTGATGTGGTGATTAGTGGACTCGTGTGCGCCACCTCAAAAGAGTTACCAGCAGTCGTAGTACAGGATAGCCACTGAGTCAAAGCTGGCTTGCTGCAACTAAACTCCACATTACCTTCTTGATACAAATGCATGTATTATAGGATCTGATGTAAGTCTTGCTGAGTACCTTTGTACTCATGTTTGCTTATTTATGTTTTGCAGATGAGACATTTGTCTCACTAGTAGTACCACTTGGACTTCGACAAGTAGCATGTACCTCAGCTACGATCTTGATCGGATGTTGTAGATAGTCAGGCTCTTCAGCCTTTTTCATTTGTAGTTGTCTGTACTCAGACATGTAATGCTTCCGCTTGTTGCTTGTATGCTCTGAATGATGGGTCATGTGAACCCTGGTTGTATTTAATGCTATGTGGTTCTTCTGAGCCTTTATCTATATGAGTTTGCGTTATGTTGTGATGCCATGTTGTACCTCACATACTTGCATGTTATGCGTACATGTGACGTGTATTGCTATGTGTGGGATCCGACAATCTAGTTGTTTGTCCTTGGCAGCCTCTCTTATGGGGAAATGTAGTCTAGTGCTTGCTTGAGCCATAGTAGTCCGCTACAGCCCGGTTCACCGGAGTCCTGCTAGCCCAGCACTACTGCTCCGGAACACTCAGACTGGCCGGCATGTGATTCACTTCGTTCCTGTGTCTGTCCCTTCGGGGAAATGTCACGCGGTGACTTTCGGAGTCCTGCCTAGCCTACTACAGCCCGGGTTCCCCGGAGTCCTGTTAGCCCAGTGCTACAGCCCGGATTCATATGCCGTTGACCGACATGCTCGATGTGATTCATGTATGCCTGTCCCCATAGATTAGCACCGCTTTGGGTTCACGACTAGCCATGTCGGCCCGGGTTCTTTGTCATATGGATGCTAGCGACACTATCATATACGTGAGCCAAAAGGCGCAAACGGTCCCGGGCCAGGTAAGGTGGCACCCGTGGGAATACCGTGCGTGAGGCCGCAAGGTGATATGATGTGTTACATGCTAGATCGGTGTGACTTAGGATCGGGGTCCCGACAACTATTGGTGTTAAATCACATGACGATGTGAACTAGATTATTGACTCTAGTGCAAGTGGGAGACTGAAGGAAATATGCCCTAGAGGCAATAATAAAGTTGTTATTTATATTTCCTTATATCATGATAAATGTTTATTATTCATGCTAGAATTGTATTAACCGGAAACTTAGTACATGTGTGAATACATAGACAAAATAGAGTGCCCCTAGTATGCCTCTACTTGACTAGCTCGTTAATCAAAAATGGTTAAGTTTCCTAGCCATGGACATGTGTTGTCATTTGATGAACGGGATCACATCATTAGATAATGATGTGATGGACATGACCCATCCATTAGCTTAGCACTATGATCATTTAGTTTATTGATATTGATTTCTTCATGACTTATACATGTTCCTATGACTATAAGATTATGCAACTCTCGAATACCAGAGGAACACTTAGTGTGCTATCAAACATCACAACGTAACTGGGTGATTATAAATATGCACTACAGGTGTCTCCGATGGTGTTTGTTGAGTTGGCATAGATCGATATTAGGATTTGTCACTCCGTCTATCGGACAGGTATCTATGGGCCCTCTCGGTAATGATCATCACTATAAAGCCTTGCAAGCAATGTGACTAATGAGTTAGTTGCGGAATGATGCATTACGGAACGAGTAAAGAGACTTTCCGGTAACGAGATTGAACTAGGTATGAGGATACCGACGATCGAATCTCGGGCAAGTAACATACCGATGACAAAAGGAACAACGTATGTTGTTATGCGGTTTGACCGATAAAGATCTTCATAGAATATGTAGGAGCCAATATGAGCATCTTGGTTCCACTATTGGTTATTGACTGGAGATGTGTCTCGGTCATGTCTACATAGTTCTCGAACCCGTAGGGTCCTCACGCTTAACGTTCGATGACGATTTGTATTATGAGTTATGTGATTTGATGACCGAAGTTTGTTCGGAGTCCCGTATGAGATCACGGACATGACGAGGAGTCTCGAAATGGTCGAGAGGTAAAGATTCATATATAGGATGATGGTATTTGGACACCGGAAGTGTTTCGGGTGATACCGGATCACCGGAAGGGGTTCCAGGCAACCCCCGACACAGATATGGGCTTAATGGGCCAAGTAAGGGAACACACCAGCCCACAAGGGGCTGGTGCGCCCCCTATAGGGCCAGCCACGCGGGGAGGGGAGCTCCTAATCAGCGATGTAGGCGCCAGTTCGCGCTACTGGCGCCCGCGTGAGACGCGCAGCAGGCCGGCCCAGCAACCAGTTGAGAGGCAAAAAGCAAAGGAAAAAAATCCATGTTTATTCTGCCGGTCTGAGAATCGAACTTTGGCCGCTAACTAGAACGCCATGCGCGTTAACCACTAAGACAGGCTACCTTTGTTATCTTTTTGAGGAAACAACGCTATTTGGCCCTTCCTTTAGTACAAATATTGAACATATAGTAGTATTATATAACAACTATAAATTATTTGAATAAACAAAACATAAATTTAAAAACGCATTCAAAAAAATCATGAATAGAAAAAAAGTTGAAAAAAGTTCGCGAAAATGGAAAAAGTTTCTGAATTTGAAAAAAGTCCATCCAATTTGAAAAAAAAAATCAGCAAAGTTCAAAAGCATTCATCGATTTCGAAAAGAAGTTCATCAAATTAGAAACAAAACTTCACGAATTTGAATAAAGTTCATCGACTTCGAAAAAAAAGTTCACCAATTTCAAAAAAAGTTCATCGACTTTGAAAAAAAGTTCACCAATTTTAAAAAAGTTTATCGACTTTGAAAAGAAGTTCATCGATTTTCAAAAAAGTTCATATATTTTGAAAAGGTTCATCAAATTTGAAACAAAAAATCAACAATTTTGAGAAAAAGTTCATTGAATTTGAAAAAAGTTCATCGAATATGAAAAAGTTCACCTAAATTGAAAAAAGTTCATTGATTTTGAAAATAAGTTCATGTAAATTGAAAAAAGTTCATCAATTTTGGAAAAAGTTCATCGATTTTGAGAAAAAAGTTCATCAATTTTGCGAAAAAAGTTCATCAATTTTAAGAAATAGTTCATCAAATTTGAAAAATGAGTTCCTCTATTCTGAAAATGGTTCATTAATTTGAAAAAAGTTCACGAGTTTCGAAAGATTTAGTTCATAGATTTAGAGAAGAAGTCCATCTATTTTAAGAAAACAATTACAAATTTCGAAAAAAAGAAAGTAGAAAAGGATAGAGAAAAAAGCAAAAGAAAAAGAAATAAGGAAAAATAAGAACAAATAAATTGATGAAAACATGTATTTCAGCACATCTGGTTAAGTGGTCGAGGTGGTTATACGTTGATACTTGGTAACCTACGACGCAGGTTCGAATCCTATCTTGCGCGCCTCTTTTGCAGTTTTATCTAGAGTTTAAGAAACAGTAAAAATAGAAGTTGGGCCGAGCCCAGGTAGTGCCGCTGCAGGCGCCGGTTTGCAGAAACAGCTATAACCGGCGCCTGCAACGCCAAATAGGAAATGCCCGTGGGGAGAAAGGGAAAGGAGAGGAGGAAAAGGTAAGTATGAAGTAGGACTCCTACTTCCTTCCCCTCCCCCCTCCTTCCTTTCCCCTTGTCCAAATATGGTAGGGGGCCGAATTGGACTAGGGGCCCAAGTAGGATTCCTCCTACTTGGGCGCGCCCTAGGCTGCCTACCTCCCTATCCCTTCTTTATATATGTGGGGAGGGCACCCCTAGAACACACATCAATTGTTCCTAGCTGTGTCTGCCCCCCCCTCCACAGTTAACACCTCGGTCATATCGTCGTAGTGCTTAGGCGAAGCCCTGCGCCGGTAACATCATCATCACCGTCACCATGTCGTTGTGCTGACGAAACTCTCCCTCGGCCTCAACTGGATCAAGAGTTCGAGGGACGTCACCGAGTTGAACGTGTGTAGATCTCAGAGGTGTCGTGCGTTCGGTACTTGGATCGGTTGGATCGCGAAGACATTCAACTACATCAACCGCGTTACTAAACGCTTCCGCTTTCGATCTACGAGGGTACGTGGACACACTCTCCCTGCTCGTTGTTATGCTTCTGTAGCGACCCGACCCGAATGGGTCAAGACTCTGTGCTTAAGTGTCATCCCTGGATCGGTATGCTGACACACACAGTACTCGAGGATTTATAACAGAGGTAAATCACATGTAAAAGTAACGTAAATACTATTACCTCAAATCCAAAATAGCGGAAGTAACAAGGTTGTGGATTCCCATCAACACCAACGGCAAAGTTGAGTGTAGAAATCGTAACCCTAACGTATCACTTACTCGTCGTAAGATAATCCTGCAACATGAGACGTTGCAGCCACAGAGGGTCAGTACATTGAATGTACTGGCAAATTCACACCATAGAGAATGATGAATAAAGACTATCACTACATGCATATTTGGCTGGTGGGAAAGCTCTATGGTTATAAGGTTTTTGCGTAAAGCCAATTTTCCCTACTGCAAAGGAATAAATTTTATTTAACTATCATGGTGGTTGTTGAACATTGAGAATGGTTGACAGCATTCTCAATCCCAATTAAGTAACATCATTAAACCCAACAATATTCATTTAAAGTAACGTGATGAGATCAACAGGATAATCCAAGAACTAGATACTCAAGATGTCCATAACCGGGGACACGGCTAATCATGATTAGTTTATACACTCTGCAGAGGTTTGCGCACTTTTCCCCACAAGACTCGATCGCCTCCGTTGGATTTCTCGCACTACATGGTGTTTGCGAAACGGATGACCGAGACACAGTCTTTCAGAAGCGCTAGCACCTTACGATGGATAGACCGGTACACCTACTTTCCCCTACATCTGCTAGTCTACCCTATAAGAGTTTGCACAACTTAATCAACTATGCCAGAGCCCATAATGGCTTGTGGCTGCACACGGAAGTTTCTAGTTTGAAAAATCTCATGATCCCTTTGAGCCTGGGTGGCGGTCCAAAAGAAAACAGGCAAGTCCTGGATTACCCAGGTGCCTAGACAGGCAATCCTAGAATAACCAGGTGCCTCAATCCACCCAGATGTGTGTTTAAGTTGCCACCTTAAGTAAACCATTAATTAACAATCTCACATCTGTCATGGATACTCTCAAAACCCAATCCACGTCTACTAGCATAGAATGGCATAATAAGCAAACGTAGAAGTAACTCCCAAAGGTTTGATAATAAACAGGTAATAGGTACTACCTCATCTACTTCCCATCCCACAGTTTAATTAGATCCTAATCATGCAATGTGTGAAGATTGATCTAATGCAAAAAAAAACTGGGTATGGAAGGGGATATGATCAAAGTGTGAACTTGCTTGCAATGTTGATGAAGATGATTCGCACTCAAAACTCTTGATAGCTCTACTCGTCACACTCTGGTCAATCTATCGTAAGCAAGCAATAGTAACCACACATAAGCAATCAGTCAAAAGATCAGAAAGAACGAAGAAGACGATTCGGAAAACTTCAAAACCAAGCAAATAGCTCTTGCAACATAAAACAATTTCTAACAGTACCAAAATTATGTGAATTTGGCCTTATCAGAAAGTTTAGGTCAAGAGCTTCAATTTGCAAAAAGAATCAACTCAACCGGAGCTACGAAACTCAAGTTATGATCAAACGAAGTTTGAATTCAAATCTGATCTAATTCAAATTTTAAACTTTTCAAAAACATGTTTGAGTTGGATTAATGGATAGAGGGGATCATAACGAAGATGTGGGCGTTGGTTTCGTTGGATTTGGACTAACGAGTAAAAAGTTATGCTTGTTTGAAGAACAGGGACTATTCTGTAAATAAAGTATTCACATCTAGGTCCCTAGCCAAAATTACAGAAAAAGAAAAAAACTAAAAGGCGAACGTTCGTTTTCTATACCTAACCAGCGAACGTTCTCTAAATAGATCCTTCTAAAAGAAAATGGGTTTTTTATTTATAAAAGAAACGATCTAGGTTTTTTTTAAAAACCGAACTAAACCGAGAATAAACCGGGGTGGTTACCGGTTCGGCCGAAATAAACCGGCCGCAGCGGATCTGTTTGAGCTCCGGCGAGGGTCGTGCGGCTCCAGGGTGGCTGCGAGGCGGCGGCATCGGCGGCAGAGAGCAGCGCGGTGGCGGTGCAGCAGCAGCGAGCGGCGGCGAGGCACTACGGCGGCGGCGGCGGATCTGCGGGGTGCGGCGCGGGCTAAGCAGCGGCGGCGGTGTCCGGCGATGGCGGCGGTTGCGGCGGCGAGAGGCGGGGAGGAGAGGGGCGGCGGTGATGCGAAAAGGAGAGGGGAGGTCCCGAGCGATGGCTTTATAGGAGGGGAGGCGAGGGCGGCTTGGGCGAGGGGCAACGGAGGCGGCGGTGGCGGCGCGGCGTCGGACTCCGCGAGGAGTCCCGGTCGGGGACGACGGGCGAGGCGGCACGGAGCTGGGCCTTGGCCTGGCTGGGTGCTGGGCCGGCCCAGTCAGCGAGGGGAATTTAAAAAAAACATTTTCCCGACAATTTAAATAATAAAACAAATTAAATGAAAATATTATATAGGCATATAATATATCAAAATTGTCAGGAAAAGATTTTCTATGACATGAACATTATTCTAGCATTAAATAAAATACACACCAATTCTAATAATTCAAAGAGTGCTACTGGTCTAATAGAATCCAACAAAAATCATTTTAAAAATTCCAAAATGATTTCAAATAAATTTTTCTCCAATTTTCTATTGTAGGGAATCATGTTACCCTAATTTCCATGTATTTTATTTTTGGAGAAAAATAATTTGAATAAAACTCAAATAACTCCAAATTGAAAATAAATTCAAAAGAACTTTGAATTTAATTCTTTGAAACTCCCAACTCATATTTCATATAATTTGAAGAAGTCCTTTTATCTTCTCTCATGAAAATCATTGAGCTGCATGAAGTTTATGAATTGAAATATTTCCAAATTAAATCCAATTATTTTCAAATACCCTTTCATTTAATTTAAATGGAAGAAGTCATATCATCTTCGCTCAAGGGTTTTGTATTTGAAAAGAATTTGAATTCATGGAGATCAGAAAGCAAATATGAAAGTTTGGGAAAGTCCTTTTATTCCCTCTCATTTAACTTTCAAAAAGTTTCGAATTCACTCACTTTCAGACAATCAATCAAACAATCAGTCAAATCTATCTATTTATTATAACATTCCAAAATTTAGAATTTTGGGATGTTATAGCTTCTCCTAGATAGATCTTGCGTGATCATAGGATTTTTTTTGAAATACTACGCTCCCCACTAGTCACGGCAACTGGAACTGGTTTACCAAATCCTTGTCTTCACCAAGCAACTGGTTCTATCCTCCACTTCCCTTTACTTTACAGTCTGTCTTCGTGAAGTCATTGCTTGCTTGTCTGATCTGTTTGACTTCACTTAGTGAAGACTATTTACTGTTTTGCTTCATATCGTCTTCCGTCCTGATCCATACTACCTAGTTGCTGATAATCTTCGTGCTTTCACTACATTGCTTAATTGACTATGGCTTGTCTAGTGTAGTCTATCTTCCGCTGCATATCAATAGGTTCATTTTTACTGTTTGTCTTCAAAGACCTCGTGTTCTGAAGATTTTCATAAAAATCGCATATTCACTCCCCTCTAGTCAATAACTAGCACTTTTAGAAATTCTAAATTTAGTGGGAGGACTATGGTACATGTCAAGCATATGTAACATGTATTTTGATTATACACCTTTTGTGAAGGTGGAAGATGAAAAAAAGATTCACATGGTTACTTATTCGGATATACTTATGATACAAGTCGAAAGGTTTTATTGTGTATGTCACACTGTATATTGAAGCGGGAAACTAGTTGATTAAAGATTTCAAAATTTTTAAAAACATACTGGTGAGGGAAGTACACTTCAGGAATATATGAGTTGTATATGTAACAAAGAGCATGAAATTATTGAACATTGTAATATATCATACACTCTACAATGAATGGGGAATTGAATCTATATTCCCTTGAGTATTTGGAAGAAGCAACACATATTGTTGTTTGTCCATATAATTCTTCATCTAGCACAATACTCTTATGGTTTGTAGACTGGAAGGAAGTCTTTTGTTCAAACAACATGAATATTTTAATGGTTATTCTAGTGGATGAATGACAAGTTTTTTATGTGAAAAGTAAAACTCTTGGAAAGTAGCAACACAATAAATTTTCAATCAAGGGGGGATTTATCGACAATCATGCTGGAATATAGTTTTGACCTACTGTCGGTGTCAAAACCGGCGGATCTCGGGTAGGGGGTCCCGAACTGTGCGTCTAAGGTTGATGGTAACAGGAGACTGGGGACACGAAGTTTTACCCAGGTTCGGGCCCTCTTGATGGAGGTAATACCCTACGTCCTGATTGATTGATATTGATGAATATGAGTATTACAAGAGTTAATCTACCATAAGATGGTAATGGCTAAACCCTAGAAGTCTAGCCTGTATGACTAACGTATTGAGTATATCCTATCCGGACTAAGTCCTCCGGTTTATATAGACACCGGGAGGATCTAAGGTTACACAAGGTCGGTTACAAAGAAGGGAATTTGCATATTCCGTCGCCAAGATTGCCTTCCACGCCAATGAGAGTCCAATCTGGACACGGATGTAGTCTTCGGTCTTCGTATCTTCACAGCCCATCAGTCCGACCCATAGATAATAGGCCGAACGCCCAAGGACCCCTTAGTCCAGGACTCCCTCAGTAGCCCCTGAACCTGGCTTCAATGACAAGGTATCCGGCGCGTAGTGCTATCTTCGGCATTGCAAGGCGGGTTCCTCCTCCGAACTCCCGAATAGTCTCCAGACGAATTGATTGTGTCCGGACCTGTAACACACACCGCGCACAACCGAAGAGAGAATATAGTAACACATAAGTCCAATCTGCTGACAACTTTAGCAATGCGATGTCATGCCTGTCCGGTCATAATTTCGAACCGTTTTTCGCCCCATGTTTCGAGACGCGGTTGTCATTGGCACGTCTTGTCAAAGCAGAGATCGTGTCCCCTTATTACGGGATTCTCATCAATAAGAGTGTGGGTAACCCAACTATGCCGTTTACACAGCCCTTGGGAGCAGGAGAATTTTAAGGCGAATGGGGGGGCATTCGATATTCACCGCCCTTATAAGGAGATAAGATTCCCCTTTCTTCTCCCACACTTTCTTCCTACCTCTCCATTCTTGAGCTCCAACGCCTAAGTCCTCATTCGCTCCCATTCAAACAAACACCCAATCATGTCTGGATCCGGAGCCGGCGGCAAATGGATGGCCTCCTCCATTAAGAGGAAAAATATAAAGGAGCTCCAAGAGGCCGGATACCTGGCCAAGGAGATCGTTTACCGACTTCTGGCCGAGGGACAGATCGTCCCCACCCCCGAGCCTCATGAGAGAGTGGTGTTCCTCACACATTCTGTCCACGGGCTGGGATTCCCTCTCCACCCGTTTTTCCATGGACTAATGTTTTATTATGGGCTAGATTTCCATGATCTATCCCCCAACTTTATTCTCAACATATCGGCATTTATAGTCATGTGTGAGGCCTTTCTCCGCATCCCACCTCATTTCAGCCTATGGCTGAAGACTTTCAATGTGAAGCCGAAGGTGGTGAGCGGTCAATAGGCAGAGTGCGGAGGAGCTATGTTGGGTAGGATGCCCAACGCCACCTGGCTTGAAGGTTCTTTCATGGAAACGGTGAAGGGGTGGCAACTAGGGTGGTTCTACATCACCTAGCTGCGCGACGCCAACTGGACGGCGGCCCCCGAATTCCGATCCGGAGCTCCGATGCGGCTCACCTCCTGGCATGAGAAGGGACTATCCTGGGGTACTTCGGACAAGCTGTCATGGCTCCAGACGTGTGTCCAGAACATGATATCCAACAAGATCAAGCTTGTCAATGTGATCCAGGTCATGCTCATCCGCTGGATCCTCCCGTGCCAACGTCGGACCTGCTATTTGTGGGAATTCGATCCAGCCAAGCACCAGACGCTGCTAAAGCTCTTCAGCACAACACATGAGGACATCTGGAAAGTGCTCTTCAAGGCCGGTGAGACGCCACCACCTACAACCGAGGATCGTGGGCTTAGCTCAAAGCGCCAAGCCAATTCGGTAAGCTCTTTCACACTCTCAATGCATATTCTTTACTAGCGTATTGTCAGAAAGAATTCTAAGCTCTCTTGTCAATCTTTTCTTAGACCTGGACCAACATAGCGAGGCGGATTAACTATCCAGCCCCGCTACCCGAAGACAAAGAGACCCCACTCCTGACAAAGATGTTGTTCTCGACACCTTATGAAGTGCCAGAGAAGAAGACCAAGAAGGCAGCCAAGGGGACCAGGAGTGGCCTTCGTCGAAAGGATACTTCGGACCTGTCGTACGAAGACGAGACTGACCCTCCGGTCACCGAAGACAGCGACGAGGAGGAGGAAGAAGAAAACAAATCCCCCTGAGGGGGGAAGGAAGAAAAGGGTGGCCTACACGAACCTAGAGGTGAAGGCACCCAAGAGGGGGAAGGGCTCCCTCGCGGAGAACTCCGCGTGGGATGTCGATAGCAGTCCGGAACGAATGCCCCGGACCAAGCCTCGGGCCGCTTCGTAAGTACCAGAGACCTTATGCTCATTCAAATGTATGGCCCTTCCCCTTTGACATATTAATATGTTTAATTTATGCTATTGCAGTCCAGCCCATGACAGTTCTCCGCAATCCTCGACAGAGGGCTCGCTGGACTCGAAGGAGATGGCTAGCATGTCGCCACCACCTACTCACTCTACCTCGCCCAGAGGCGATGACGAGGTGGTGTCCCAAAGGGCCTTTCCCGACCAAGAAGAGGCTCTGGAAATCGTCAGGGTGGCGTCCAAGGATGAATCCACGGCCGCCGGACACATGGGGGAAGAAGCCCCCATGGGGACTGATGGTGGGGGCCGAGTTCCATTTGGCCCCCAGCCGGATATCGTTCCGGAGACCTGTGCGGCTCTGGAGTCCGGTGAACGGCCTTCCCTAAAAGGAGGGGGTGTGCCTGTTCCACTGGTGACCTCCGTCCAACCAGAGGCGCCGGATGATTTGCTGGAAGCACTGCAAGGTGCTTCTATTGTTGATGAACACCGTGTCCTCATGGGTATGGTGGTCAAAAATGTTCAGTCTGCCAAAATCGGGCTGACCAAAGCCCGCACTAGCCTTTTAACAGGCTTTGAGGTAATAATAATTGTAGAAAGAATATCACGGCGTAGATAGTAGCCCCTGATGCTCTGTCCGGTGTTCGGAAAGAAAAGCCGAACAGAGGATCAAAACAATTTTCGCAGGAGTCTAATATATGATGTCTATGAAATTAAGTAGGCGTCCCTGCTGGTTGCTGCCGCTCATACTGCGAAAGTCTCCGAACTGAAGCGGAGCCTGGAGTGGGCCGAGGAAGAGCTCATCCTTGTGAAGAAGCAGCTGGAGGGAAACCAAGGTATGCAGTAACCTGTGCGTGTATGTTAGGAAGGATGAATACTTCGTGCTGACTAAAGTGTCATGGACTATGCTAGGGGCCATGACCGAGATGGCGGCCCTCAAGAAGGCATTAGCCGAGGCCGACGACAAAGCGGCCAAGGAACACGTTGTACGCGAAAAGCACAAGGCCCGGGTCAGCAAGAGCTTCAGGATGCCGTCAAGAAGTACGAGTCCCTGGAGCGTGATTCAAAGACGCATGCGTCTGAACTTGCGAAGGCCCACTAGAGTGTACAAGAGGCTCGAGCCAAGGCCCAGAGCGCCCTTCAGGAACTCTAGGCGGCTAAGAAGATTGCGGCGGGTAAGGCTTTTATTACGCAAGGCAAGTCAGTGAAAGAGACGCTCCTTTTACTTACCCGAATTTTGTGCTCTACAGGGTGTTTACGGATTTGCCGCACGGCGTATTCGATGCTGCTGAATTCTATCGACCCGAAGAAGGGAGTTCGATGGGGAAGCTGTTCTGGTCTCAATATCTTGGGCCAGAACATCCGGTATCCTTCAGCGACCAGCTGAAATAGTTGGTCGAGCTACACACGGCGGCCGAGCTGGCTATGAGGGACCTGATAGTCCAGCTATGGCCTGCCGCGTCGGTACCCAGAAGCTACTTCGGGCTTGTGAAGCGGCTTGTTAGTGCCTGCCCGCGGCTTGAGGTTGTAAAGCGGTCGGTCTATATTGAAGGTGCCCGGATGGCCTTTGCTCGTTGCAAAATGTGGTGGGCGAAGATGGACGCCGTCGAGCTGACCAAGGGGTCGCCGAAGGGCAAGGAGCACTATTCTCCCGAGCGCAACTTTGCGGATGTCCTAGAGGGGTCTCGTATTGTAGCCGTGCAGTGCGGGCAGGACATTATTTTCGAGTGAATATACTCGTATTTTGGCTTGTATGATGAAAACAAATCCGCTTTGTAATATTTTTTTATTATGTTTTAATTGTATCCTCCTGTGCGACCGTGTTGTATGAAATCTGAGGGTTGGCCAGCCGTCGGCTTCTGCCCTCACGTAGGTAGTACGGAGGTGTTCGGGATGGTATCTAAACAATCTTGATCCAATTATATGGTCCTTGAAGGAGTTTTTAGCACAACGAACCAGGCAACCAGACTATACGGCTTGAACACCCTCACTTAGCCATAGGAGTTTTATAATAAAATATAGGCGCAGCCCGGCGTCTGACCGGGAAGTACCGATCCTTCGTGAAATGCGGAAAAACCTCCAACGATTTGAGACCTCCAAACAGCTGACCGGCTCTCGCCACATCATGACAGTTAGTTTTCGGCTTTCTCTACTGAGGTGCTCATCCGGTTTAGACCAGGGCACAATCGCAGTAGTTCTCCCTTTACTACCCTAGCCGATGTAGCAGAACGTAGGATAGCAAGCACAGGAGCCGTGCAACCCAACTATTGACCAAAAGACATGATTCTGAGCCAATGCATATAATGCTAAATTCGGGGTGCCGAACTATACTTACAAGAAGTGTTCGGACTTTTGTTGCCGTAATGTGGGGTGCTATAAAGCCCCTGGCAAACATCAAAACGTACCAAAGTGTACGGGTGCTACCTGATGGGGTTATCCACAGGGAAACTGAAAAAATAAAGCAAAGAGAGAAAGAAAACAGAATGTAAAGGTAAAAAGCTGGGGTCCTACAGCTCCAGCTACAAACTGTTTTCGCTGAAATGTAATTAGTACGTCAAGGCGCATTGATACAAGTAGTGCAATAAGCAACAGGCTATTCAACATGCCGAAACTAGGGAAGAGCTGCATGTGGGTCCTGGAAGACAGGTAGAGTTATCATTAACGGAATCACCTAAAAAGTCCCTGTATGTCTGCGCTCATCGCCATCTTGGTGCGTTTGTCCTTCAAGAGGACCGATAACCAGACCACCCGATGGGGTTTGTGGGATTAAAACCTGAAATAAAACAAGCAAAAGTGAAAGTATATGTGTACCCAAGTTGGTTGAGTCGTGCCATGGATCACAATCTAGCTATGCCCCCGTCGATGCCCATGGAATGTTGAGTGTGTAGTTATGTATGCGCGGCACGTAGGCCACCGCTTGATCGGGACTGAGACGGAGGCTGGATTGCTAGTCGAGCTCCTGACGAGCCGAGCTCTCCTGCTGCAGAGTAGTCCGGACCCTCTTAAGGGTGTCCGAGGGCTCGGTAGTAGAATGAAGGTTCTGCTTGAGAAGGCCGCTTTGTACTTCTACTGCTAGGGCGGCTGTGTGCTCTTCTGTACTGAGAGAGCGTTCCGTATTACCATTGACTGTTATGACACGGCATGGGCCGGGCATCTTGAGTTTGAGATAAGCATAGTGTGGCACTGCGTTGAGTCGAGCAAACGCAGTTCGTCCGAGCAGTGCATGATAGCCGCTACGGAATGGGACGATATCGAAGACTAACTCCTCGCTTCAGAAGTTGTCCGGGGATCCGAAGAAAACTTCTAATGTGATTGAGCCCGTACAACGGGCCTCTACGCCTGGAATGACTCCTTTAAAGCTAGTCTTTGTAGGCTTGATCCTTGATGGGTTAATGCCCATTTTTCGCACTGTATCCTAGTAAAGCAGATTGAGGCTGCTACCGCCGTCCATAAGGACATGAGTCAGGTGGAGCCATCAATTATCGAGTCTAAGACCAGTGCTGCTGAGCCTCCGTGACAGATACTGGTCAGGTGATCCCGGCTATCAAAAGTGATCGGGCATGACGACCATGGATTGAATTTTGGGGCGACTGGCTCTATCACGTAGACGTCCCTGAGCGCACGCTTGCGCTCCCTCTTGGGGATGTGGGTAGCATATATCATGTTCACCGTTTTGACCTGAGGGGGAAACTTCTTCTGTCCCCTTGTGTTTGGTTGTCGTGGCTCTTTGTCATCTTCCTCGCTTTGTGATCCCTTTTCCCTATTCTCAGCGTTTAATTTGCCGGCCTATTTGAAAACCTAGCACTCTCTATTTGTATGATTAGGAGGCTTGTCGGGGGTGCCATGAATCTGGCAAAGACAATCAAGTATGCGGTCCAAGCTGGATGGGCCCGAATTGTTCTTTTGGAACGGCTTCTTCCGCTGACCGGACTTAGAGCCGCTGAATCCGGCGTTGATCGTCGTATCATCGGTGTTGTCACTATTGTTTCGGCTCACCTCTCAATGAAAGCACCAATGTCGGTGTCAAAATCGGCGGATCTCGGGTAGGGGGTCCCGAACTGTGCGTCTAAGGTTGATGGTAACAGAAGACTGGGGACACGAAGTTTTACCCAGGTTTGGGCCCTCTTGATGGAGGTAATACCCTACGTCCTGCTTGATTGATATTCATGAATATGAGTATTACAACAGTTGATCTACCACGAGATCGTAATGGCTAAACCCTAGAAGTTTAGCTTGTATGACTAAGGTATTGAGTATATCCTATCCGGACTAAGTCCTCCAGTTTATATAGACACCGGGAGGATCTAGGGCTACACAAGGTCGGTTACAAAGAAGGGAATTTGCATATTCCGTCGCCAAGCTTGCCTTCCACGCCAAGGAGAGTCCCATCCGGACACGGGTGTAGTCTTCGGTCTTCGTATCTTCACAGCCCATCAGTCCAGCCCATAGATAACAGGCTGGACGCCCGAGGACCCCTTAGTCCAGGACTCCCTCACCTACCTCGCAAAAAAAATATAGTTTTGACCTAGAGGAAACTACAAGTCAAATTCCCGACACTAACATGCTTAGATTAAGTGGGATGAAATAACTTGGAATATCATGTGTGTATAAATTTTATCTGTTGTTCGGGAAATGTTGTACGGATCAACCCTCTTCCTCCTTGTGGAATCAATCAGAATCCACCTCCGGCGAATGGGCATATTCACATCAATGAACATGTACACGCAGAAAGCCCTTAGTGTGGTCGAACTGGACCATTGTGACATTTTCATCAATCTACCTAGCAATCGACGAACCCCAAGTATCGTCCCTCATGTGATCAGGCAATTTTAGAACCCTAGCCCAAATATGGAGCCGATCAAAGTTCACTTCATCTGGCCGCATGTGTTGGGGAACGCGGTAATTTCAAAAAAAAAATATACGCACACATAAGATCTATCTAGGTGATGCATAGCAACGAGAGGGGAAGAGTGTTGTCCACGTACCCTCGTAGACCGTAAGTGGAAGCGTTATGACAACGCGGTTGATGTAGTCGTACATCTTCACGATCTGACCGATCCTAGCACCGAAGATACGGCATCTCCGCGATCTGCACACGTTCAGCTCGGTGACGTCCCGCGAACTCTAGATCCAGCTGAGTGTCGAGGGAGAGTTT
This sequence comes from Triticum aestivum, assembly GCF_018294505.1. Taxonomy (NCBI): domain Eukaryota; kingdom Viridiplantae; phylum Streptophyta; class Magnoliopsida; order Poales; family Poaceae; genus Triticum; species Triticum aestivum. Next base: position 306,671,008 of record NC_057794.1, read on the forward strand.
CGTCAGCACGCCGGCGTGATGACGTTTATGATGATGCTACCGGCGCAGGGCTTCGACTAAGCACTACAACGATATGACTGAGGTGGATTATGGTGGAAGGGGGCACCGCACACGGCTAACACAATGTCAACTTGTGTGTTCTAGGGTGCCCCTGCCCCCGTATATAAAGGAGCAAGGGGGAGGCTGTCCGGCCCTTGAGACGCCAAAGGAGAGGAGGAATCCTCCACCTAGTCTCTACTCCTAATGTCTCGGTCCGTACATGGTTCGTTCATTGGTTCGCTGCTCGCTACATCCTTTCGATCTCCCCCCATCTCGCCTCCCACCGGTTTTTTTCCATCCCTATGAAAACCGGTGGAGAAAACCCCCCAAAAAATTAGGTGGTCAAACAAGTAACCAACGCACAATCAGGTCCAAGCAAACCCTAACTCTAGCCCCTTCTCACGCATCCCACAGCCCACCCCTTTGCCACTGCTCCTCGGCTTCGGCCCTTCATGCGCCGCGCCGCCGCCCCACCCACCCTGCATGCCCCTCCTCACCACCACGCAGAATTGCACGCCGACCTCCATGCTCATCTAGATGGTGTTGAGACGGACGTGCATCATAGACTTGCTGATCTCGATGCGGGATTGCACACCATCCTCTCCCACCGTGAGCAAGCGTGGCTGCACGATGTGGGCATCTGATTGGACGGCCTTGACGTTGTCCGGCCCTTGAGACGCCCAAGGAGAGGAGGAATCCTCCATCTAGTCTCTACTCCTAATGTCTCGGTCCGTATGTGGTTCGTTCGTTGGTTCGCTGCTCGCTACATCCTTTCGATCTCCCCCCATCCCGCCTCCCACCGATTTTTTTCCATCCCTATGAAAACCGGTGGAGAAAACCCCCCAAAAAATTAGGTGGTCAAACAAGTAACCAACGCACAATCAGGTCCAAGCAAACCCTAACTCTAGCCCCTTCTCACGCATCCCACAGCCCACCCCTTTGCCACTGCTCCTTGGCTTTGGCCCTTCATGCGCCGCGCCGCCGCCCCACCCACCCTGCATGCCCCTCCTCACCACCATGCAGAATTGCACGCCGACCTCCATGCTCATCTAGATGGTCTTGAGACGGACGTGCATCCTAGACTTGCCGATCTCGATGCGGGATTGCACACCATCCTCTCCCATCGTGAGCAAGCGTGGCTGCACGATGTGGGCATCGGATTGGACGGCCTTGACGCTAATCAGATTCTCCTCCAATTGGGATTGCATGCGCAGCTGCACCTACGACACACCCTTACGCACGGCTGCAAGTACGCCGCTGGCGCAGGTACATGTTTTTCTTGATCCCACACACAAGAATACGATGTGGAGAAGGCTACTGGATCTATTCCGTTCATTGCTAGCTAGCTTTCGATCAGGTGGAAACGAATATAAAACAGCCTCGGCTAATCAATTTCCATTGGTTCTTTTGTCTAATAGGAAAACGTACCAGTTGTGCCATATGGGATGATGGAACGCCGGCCTGCACGCAAGCGTTGGACAGGCGCACCCAGAGTAGCGAGTGTTGCACGTTGGCCTCTGAAGATTCGCGGTGCACTACAGGCAGAATTGCAAATTCCGCGTGCATTGCAAATTCAGAGTATGTCCTTTGTTTTCTCACTTTCATGGAGATAAAGTCCTTTGTGTTGTCCATGTATAAATTGCTATCTGCATGTATAGGATACATATCTACAATGTGATGCAAAAAGAATTACCTGGAGTTACGACACATGTGTAAGAATGTGAACGTTGTAAATATGTTATAATCTATTTGTAGTACCTGACTTCTTCTCGGTGATTTATGAATAATGTTCACCACTACAGACTAGAACATAATTATAATTTTTTGTAGCTAATAAAGTGGTTTTATAGATGCACTACAAAACATGATGATTATTGTGGAAAGAAACATACGCCTCCATGATTTCTGTATGCTCTTATAATTCCACCAGCAATACCAATTACAGTTATACACAACTTAATCATTCAAGCATTGCTATGTCTTCTGCAAGGTCCTAATCATCCTATTTTTTCATAAAATTAACCACTGCATTCTTTGTCTATTTTCCTGAGCCTACTGTTCTTTTAATAATCTGTGTTGTAGCGCTAATTTATTACATAGGTAAGGTCAGCAAGAGTTGTGGGCTTTGTATATGCTAAATTATATGTTATGTTTTTTTCTATGAATGCAAAACTCTCTCCGGTGTAATAAATGTGCCCATGTTATTTTGCGCTAAAAAAATTATGTAAACCTAGAGTTTGTTTGTACGGGTAAGCTCATAACTTTTTTATGTGCTAATGTCAATATTTTCTTTCATCATGTATGGTGATATGCCAAGCAAACATATTAGAATATTTGGCTTAATGGTTGTTTATTATTTTTGACATTAGAAAGAATTATCTCTACTCCTAATGTCTCGGTCCGTACGTGGTTCGTTCGTTGGTTCGCTGCTCGCTACATCCTTTCGATCTCCCCCCATCCCGCCTCCCACCGATTTTTTTCCATCCCTATGAAAACCGGTGGAGAAAACCCCCCAAAAAATTAGGTGGTCAAACAAGTAACCAACGCACAATCAGGTCCAAGCAAACCCTAACTCTAGCCCCTTCTCACGCATCCCACAGCCCACCCCTTTGCCACTGCTCCTCGGCTTCGGCCCTTCATGCGCCGCGCCGCCGCCCCACCCACCCTGCATGCCCCTCCTCACCACCACGCAGAATTGCACGCCGACCTCCATGCTCATCTAGATGGTCTTGAGACGGACGTGCATCCTAGACTTGCCGAACTCGATGCGGGATTGCACACCATCCTCTCCCACCGTGAGCAAGCGTGGCTGCACGATGTGGGCATCGGATTGGACGGCCTTGACGCTAATCAGATTCTCCTCCAATTGGGATTGCATGCGCAGCTGCACCTACGACACACCCTTACGCACGGCTGCAAGTACGCCGCCGGCGCAGGTACATGTTTTTCTTGATCCCGCACACAAGAATACGATGTGGAGAAGGCTACTGGATCTGTTCCATTCATTGCTAGCTAGCTTTCGATCAGGTGGAAACGAATATAAAACAGCCTCGGCTAATCAATTTCCATTGGTTCTTTTGTCTAATAGGAAAACGTACCAGTTGTGCCATATGGGATGACGGAACGCCGGCCTGCACGCAAGCGTTGGACAGGCGCACCCAGAGTAGCGAGTGTTGCACGTTGGCCTCTGAAGATTCGCGGTGCACTACAGGCAGCATTGCAAATTCCGCGTGCATTGCAAATTCAGAGTATGTCCTTTGTTTTCTCACTTTCATGGAGATAAAGTCCTTTGTGTTGTCCATGTATAAATTGCTAGCTGCATGTATAGGATACATATCTACAATATGATGCAAAAAGAATTACCTGGAGTTACGACACATGTGTAAGAATGTGAACGTTGTAAATATGTTATAATCTATTTGTAGTACCTGACTTCTTCTCGGTGATTTATAAATAATGTTCACCACTACAGACTAGAACATAGTTATAATTTTTGTGTAGCTAATAAAGTGGTTTTATAGATGCACTACAAAACATGATGATTATTGTGGAAAGAAACATACGCCGCCATGATTTCTGTATGCTCTTATAATTCCACCAGCAATACCAATTACAGTTATACACAACTTAATCATTCAAGCATTGCTATGTCTTCTGCAAGGTCCTAATCATCCTATTTTTTCATAAAATTAACCACTGCATTCTTTGTCTATTTTCCTGAACCTACTGTTCTTTTAATAATCTGTGTTGTAGCGCTAATTTATTACATAGGTAAGGTCGGCAAGAGTTGTGGGCTTTGTATATGCTAAATTATATGTTATGTTTTTTCTATGAATGCAAAACTCTCTCCGGTGTAATAAATATGCCCATGTTATTTTGCGCTAAACAAATTATGTAAACCTAGACTTTGTTTGTACGGGTAAGCTTATAACTTTTTTATGTGCTAATGTCAATATTTTCTTTCATCATGTATGGTGATATGCAAAGCAAACATATTAGAATATTTGGCTTAATGGTTGTTTATTATTTTTGACATTAGAAAGAATTATGCAGTGTAATTATCGTGGAAAGGCCCGCATGCAATTCCGCTTGGAGGCCGGCAATGTTGGGCAATAAGCCACGGCGAGCCCGGGACGCAGTGTGCGTGTGCGTGCATGCGGTGGTCGCGTCGGGTTCGGCCGTGGCAGGGCTTGGTGCGTGCGTGCGTGACCGAGCGTAGGTGTATGTGTGTGTGTGTGCGCGCGTGAGCTAGCGTGTGTGTGCACGGGGCCATGCGGGTTAGTTACCGATGGTCCAGGGGAGGCGACCGCGTCGAGCGCGCGAGGAGGCCGCGGCGATCGTGTGTGTGCGCGATGCGCGGGCGCGAGCCGGAGCGTGCGGGGCATGGCGAGTGGGGGGGAGCGAGTGCGTGTGGGCGAGGCCTGGCATGTCAGTGCTCGCGGGTATAAATCCCCCTCATCTATGTGTAGCTTCTTGACATGTCGAGTTCGTGCTCGAGGGAAAGAAAAGGGCGTTCGTGCGCCGGAAAAATTCATGTGTCCACTGCCTCGTCTGATCTTCTTCTTCCTCCTCCTTCTGTCGTCTGAGCGCAGAGAGCGAGGGAGGTGGAGAGAGAGAGAGAGAGAGCTAGGATTTAGCAGGAGCGGCAACAACAATTGGCATTAGAGCTTCAGGTTCGGGAGCTCGCCGGCGGTAATGGCGATCGTGCCACACGGCGGTGGCACGGGCTGATCGGTGTCGATGGCGATGCCGATGCTCACGCCGGACAACTACACGGCGTGGGCGATCAAAGCGCAGGCGATCCTTGATGCCCACACTCTATGGGAGGTGGTGGCTCCGGCCGATGCGGTGGTGAACGGGAAGAAGTGCAAGACGGCGCGCCCGATGATCCTCGGCGGGCTGCCGGAGGATGTGCTGCTACAGGTGGCCGCGAAGCTCACCGCCAGGGAGGTATGGGACTCCTTGAAGGTGAGGTTCATCGGCGCCGGTCAGGTGCGCGTGACGAGGCGGGTGATGTTGCACGGGGAGGTTGATCGCCTGAAGATGGCGGACGGCGAGGCACTGGATGCGTACGCTGGGAGGCTGGCGGGCTTGACGACGCGGTTCGCGAATCTCGGGGAGACCCTGTGCGATGTGGAGCTTGTGAAGAAGCTCCTGGACATGGTGCCCGATCGGCTGTTCCCCGTCGTCGCCGGTATTGAGAAATTCTGCAACCTCGACGAGAAGACATTAGAAAAGGCGCTAGGGCGGCTGCGCGCATTTGATGAGCGGGTTCGGCGCCGGGGACAAGACGGCGGCGAGCGTGGCGGCGATCAGCTGCTGCTGACCACGGGGCAGTGGCGAGTGCGGGAGCGGCAGCAGGGAGTAGCTCGCGACAAAGACGACGATGGGCGGAGCACGACGTCGGGCAACGGCGGGAACCGACGCGGGTGCTGCTACAAGTACGGCAAGCACGGCCACTTCAAGCGCGACTGCCCGCAGCTGCGGAGGGAGCCGGTGGCAGAGCGCGCGATGATGGTGGAGTCAGCATCAAAGACGGCGGCCTCCTCTAGGTCGTGGCTTTGGGGGAGAAGTGTTGGGCAATAAGCCACGGCGAGCTCGGGACGCGGTGTGCGTGTGCGTGCACGCGATGGTCGCGTTGGGTTCGGCCATGATAGGGCTTGGGCGCGTGCGTGCATGATCGAGCATAGGTGTGTGTGTGTGCGCGCGCACGTGATCTAGCGTGTGTGTGCATGGGGCCACGCGGGTTAGTCAGCGAGGGTCTAGGGGAGGCGACCGCGTCGGGCGCGCGAGGAGGCCGCGGCGATCGTGTGCGTGCACGATGCGCGGGCACGAGCCGGAGCGCGCGGGGCATGGCAAGTGGGGGAGCGAGTGCGTGTGGGTGAGGCTTGGCATGTTAGTGCTCACGGGTATAAATCCCCCTCACCTATGTGGAGCTCGTTGACACGTCGAGTTTGTGCTCGAGGGAAAGAAAAGGGCGTTCGTGCGCTGGAAAAACTCATGTGTCCACTGCCTCGTCTGATCTTCTTCTTCCTCCTTCTGTCGTCTGAGCGCAGGGAGCGAGCGAGGTGTAGCGAGAGAGAGGTAGAGCTAGGGTTTAGCAGGAGCGGCAACGACAGGCAAGTCCAAGCTGCACACCCGTCTCTTGCCCCTCCTCGTCTATAATTCTAAATATACGTGTGTTTAATAACACACATGTTCTCAGACAGTATCGTATTATGCATAGATTTTAAAGTATCCTTTCAGATTTTGACTTGTGAACCAGCAAAGAAAAGTTCAAGTTATGTAGAACTCAAAGAAGAGGCCAGTTTCTTCCAAGCAGATAAAGCTACATATCTACCCTTTTAAGATCTGGGTAAAAAGGTGTATGTTCAAAGTAGATAGGATGCTGAGCAGAGGATGGCCCCGTGATGAAGTCTGCTCCTTTTGCGACAAAACCATTGAAAGTGCTGCCTACCTCACCCTTTCTCCTTTTGTGAGCTCGAGTCTACCAACCTGGAGATGATGAGAATATAAGGTTAGGAATCAAACATTAAGAAATGATGGAAGTAAGTTCTGGTCATGGCCAATTCCAAAGATACCAAGCACCTAACCACAAATGCTATGTATGTTGCCTTGCACTTATGGAAGGAAAGAACCGTAGGATGTTTGAGGGAAAATATGCTAATGCCTGTTGGAAATATGCCCTAGAGGCAATAATAAATTGGTTATTATTATATTATATTTCATTGTTCATGATAATCGTTTATTATCCATGCTAGAATTGTATTGATAGGAAACTCAGATACATGTGTGGATACATAGACAACACCATGTCCCTAGTAAGCCTCTAGTTGACTAGCTCGTTGATCAATAGATGGTTATGGTTTCCTGACCATGGACATTGGATGTCATTGATAACGGGATCACATCATTAGGAGAATGATGTGATGGACAAGACCCAATCTTAAGCCTAGCACAAGATCGTGTAGTTCATATGCTAAAGCTTTTCTAATGTCAAGTATCATTTCCTTATACCATGAGATTGTGCAACTCCCGGATACCGTAGGAGTGCTTTGGGTGTACCAAACGTCACAATATAACTGGGTGGCTATAAAGGTGCACTACAGGTATCTCCGAAAGTGTCTGTTCGGTTGGTACGAATCGAGACTGGGATTTGTCACTCCGTATGACGGAGAGGTATCTCTGGGCCCACTCGGTAATGCATCATCATAATGAGCTCAATGTGACTAAGCAGTTAGTCACGGGATCATGCGTTACAGAACGAGTAAAGTGACTTGCCGGTAACGAGATTGAACAAGGTATTGGGATACCGACGATCGAATCTCGGGCAAGTAACATACCGATTGACAAAGGGAATTGAATACGGGATTGATCGAATCCCCGACATCGTGGTTCATCCGATGAGATCATCGTGGAACATTGGGAGCCAACATGGGTATCCAGATCCCGCTATTGGTTATTGGCTGGAGAGGTGTCTCTGTCATGTCTGCATGGTTCCCGAACCCGTAGGGTCTACACACTTAAGGTTCGGTGACGCTAGAGTTGTTATGGGAAATAGTATGTGGTTACCGAAGGTAGTTCAGAGTCCTGGATGAGATCCCGGACATCACGAGGAGTTCCGGAATAGTCCAGCGGTGAAGATTGATATATTGGACGAAGGGTATTGGAGTCCGGAAGTGTTCTGGAGGTACCAGGCTATGGCCAGCATGACCGAAAGGTGTTTCGGGAGCCCCGGCAAGTGTTGGAGGGCCTCATGGGCCAAAGGGGAAGGGGCAAACCAGCCCACTAAGGGGTGGTGCGCCCCCCACACCCTTTCCCACGTTACTTGGGGACGTGGGGCGCCTCCACCAGGCTTGGGAGGCAAGCCTCCACCTGCTTGGCTTGGGGGGCAAGTCTCCCTAGGATTTTCCCTAGGGGGATCCAATCTGCTTGGCCGTCGCCCCCTAGGGGAAACCCTAGGGCGCCTCCCCCTCTCCCCTTGCCCCTATATATAGTGGAGGGGTGGGAGGGCAGCCAGACCTCTTCCCTGGCGCAGCCCTCCCTCCTCCTACACCTCCTCCTCCTCCTCCATAGTGCTTGGCCAAGCCCTGCTGGAGAACCACGAGCTCCATTGCCACCATGCCGTCGTGCTGCTAGAGTTCTCCTTCAACTTCTCCTCTCCCCTTGCTGGATCAAGAAGGAGGAGACGTCCCCGGGCTGTACGTGTGTTGAACGCGGAGGCGCCGTCCGTTCGGCGCTAGATCGGATCTTCCGCGATTTGAATCGCCACGAGTACGACTCCATCAACCGCGTTCTTGTAACGCTTCCGCTTAGCGATCTTCAAGGGTATGAAGATGCACTCCCTCTCTCTCATTGCTAGCATCTCCTAGATTGATCTTGATGACGTCGTATTCCCGTCTTTCAGCTTCGTCGGCCTCATCCCCAAGTGGAAGACGCGACCTGTTGCCTCCTCCGTCCGTGCGTCGTCGTTCGCCATGGCCGGCATCTGAGGGTAGGGGAGGTCGGCCTGGAGGTCTCATCCTATTCACAAGGCGGCGGGCAGCCGGAGCTCGGTGGATCGGATATGGCGAGGGGCGATGGGAGGAGGAAGAGTCTGGAGAGGTCGAGACAGAGCTGAGTTGTAACGCCCCGAGACTAATGTGCCAGGTGTCTTCGAGTTATTCGCTGTGTTGCCATGTTATTTGCTTGTGTGTTGCATCTTGTCATGTCATCATGTGCATTGCATCTGAAGGAAATATGCCCTAGAGGCAATAATAAAGTTATTATTTATTTCCTTATATCATGATAAATGTTTATTATTCATGCTAGAATTGTATTAACCGGAAACATAATACATGTGTGAATACATAGACAAACAGAGTGTCACTAGTATGCCTCTACTTGACTAGCTCGTTAATCAAAGATGGTTATGTTTCCTAACCATGAACAAGGAGTTGTTATTTGATTAACGGGATCACATCATTAGGTGAATGATCTGATTGACATGACCCATTCCATTAGCTTAGCACCCGATCGTTTAGTATGTTGCTATTGCTTTCTTCATGACTTATACATGTTCCTATAACTATGAGATTATGCAACTCCCATTTGCCGGAGGAACACTTTGTGTGCTACCAAACGTCACAACGTAAATGAGTGATTATAAAGGTGCTCTACAGGTGTCTCCAAAGGTACATGTTGGGTTGGCGTATTTCGAGATTAGGATTTGTCACTCCGATTGTCGGAGAGGTATCTCTGGGCCCTCTCGGTAATACACATCACATAAGCCTTGCAAGCATTGCAACTAATGAGTTAGTTGCGAGATGATGTATTACAGAACGAGTAAAGAGACTTGCCGGTAACGAGATTGAACTAGGTATTGAGATACCGATGATCGAATCTCGGGCAAGTAACATACCGATGACAAAGGGAACAACGTATGTTGTTATGCGGTCTGACCGATGAAGATCTTCATAGAATATGTAGGAGCCAATATGAGCATCCAGGTTCCGCTATTGGTTATTGACCGGAGACGTGTCTCGGTCATGTCTACATTGTTCTCGAACCCGTAGGGTCCGCACGCTTAAGGTTTCGATGACAGTTATATTATGAGTTTATGAGTTTTGATGTACCTAAGTTAGTTCGGAGTCCCGGATGTGATCACAGACATGACAAGGAGTCTCGAAATGGTCGAGACATAAAGATTGATATATTGGACGGCTATATTCGGACACCGGAAGTGTTCCGGGTGATTTTGGAGAAAACCGGAGAGCCGGAGGGTTACCGGAACCCCCCGGGAGAAGTAATGGGCCATATGGGCCTTAGTGGAGAGAGAGGGGCAGCCAAAGGTGGGCTGCGCGCCTCCTCCCCCCTGGTCCGAATTGGACTAGGAGAGGGGGGGTGGCGCCCCCCTTTCCCTCTCCCTCCCCACTTCTTTCCCCCTCCTAGTAGGAGTCCTACTCCTACTAGGAGGAGGACTCCTCCTTGGCGCGCCATAGAGGCCGGACGGCCTCCTCCCCTTGATCCTTTATATACGGGGGCAGGGGGCACCCCTTGACACACAAGTTGATCCATGTGATCATATTCTTAGCCGTGTGCGGTGCCCCCTTCCACCATAGTCCTCGATAATATTGTAGCGGTGCTTAGGCGAAGCCGTGCGACGGTGGTACATCAAGATCGTCACCATGCCGTCGTGATGACGGAACTCTTCCCCGACACTTTGCTGGACCGGAGTCCGGGGATCGTCATCGAGCTGAACGTGTGCTAGAACTCGGAGGTGCCATAGTTTAGATGCTTGATCGGTCGGGCCATGGAGACGTACGACCACATCAACCAAACGATTCCGTTGTCGATCTACAAGGGTACGTAGATCACACTCTCCCCCTCTCGTTGCTATGCATCACCATGATCTTGCGTGTGCGTAGGAATTTTTTTGAAATTACTATGTTCCCCAACGGTGGCATCAGAGCCTAGGTTTTATATGTTGATGTTATATGCACGAGTAGAACACAAGTAAATTGTGAGCGATATAAGTCATACTGCTTACCAGCATGTCATACTTTGGTTCGGCGGTATTGTTGGACGAAGCGGCCCGGACCGACATTACGCGTACGCTTACGCGAGACCGGTTCTCCCGACGTGCTTTGCACATAGGTGTCTTGTGGGTGACAGTTTCTCCAACTTTAGTTGAACCGAGTGTGGCTACGCCCGGTCCTTGCAAAGGTTAAAACAGCACCAACTTGACAAACTATCGTTGTGGTTTTGATGCGTAGGTAAGATTGGTTCTTGCTTAAGCCCGTAGCAGCCACGTAAAACTTGCAACAACAAAGTAGAGGACGTCTAACTTGTTTTTGCAGGGCATGTTGTGATGTGATATGGTCAAGACATGATGCTAAATTTTATTGTATGAGATGATCATGTTTTGTAACCGAGTTATCGGCAACTGGCAGGAGCCATATGGTTGTCGCTTTATTGTATGCAATGCAATCGCGTTGTAATGCTTTACTTTATCACTAAGCGGTAGCGATAGTCGTGGAAGCATAAGTTTGGCGAGACGACAACGATGCTACGATGGAGATCAAGGTGTCGCGCCGATGATGATGGTGATCACGACGGTGCTTCAAAGATGGAGATCACAAGCACAAGATGATGATGGCCATATCATATCACTTATATTGATTAAATGTGATGTTTATCTTTTATGCATCTTATCTTGCTTTGATTGACGGTAGCATTATAAGATGATCTCTCACTAATTATCAAGAAGTGTTCTCCCTGAGTATGCACCATTGCGAAAGTTCTTCGTGCTGAGACACCACGTGATGATCGGGTGTGATAGGCTCTACGTTCAAATACAACGGGTGCAAAACAGTTGCACACGCGGAATACTCAGGTTATACTTGACGAGCCAAGAATATACAGATATGGCCTCGAAACACGGAGACCGAAAGGTCGAGCGTGAATCATATAGTAGATATGATCAACATAGTGATGTTCACCAATGAAACTACTCCATCTCACGTGATGATCGGACATGGTTTAGTTGATTTGGATCACGTAATCACTTAGAGGATTAGAGGGATATCTATCTAAGTGGGAGTTCTTTAAGTAAATTAATTGAACCTAAATTAATCATGAAACTTAGTACCTGATAGTATCTTTCTTGTTTATGCTTGATTGTAGATAGATGGCTCGTGCTATTGTTCCGTTGAATTTTAATGCGTTCCTTGGGAAAGCAAAGTTGAAAGATGATGGTAGCAATTACACGGACTGGGTCCGTAACTTGAGGATTATCCTCATTGCTGCACAGAAGAATTACGTCCTGGAAGCACCGCTGGGTGCCAGGCCTGCTGCTGGAGCAACACCAGATGTTATGAACGTCTGGCAGAGCAAAGCTGATGACTACTCGATAGTTCAGTGTGCCATGCTTTATGGCTTAGAATCAGGACTTCAACGACGTTTTGAACGTCATGGAGCATATGAGATGTTCCAGGAGTTGAAGTTAATATTTCAAGCAAATGCCCGGATTGAGAGATATGAAGTCTCCAATAAGTTCTATAGCTGCAAGATGGAGGAGAACAGTTCTGTCAGTGAGCATATACTCAAAATGTCTGGGTATAATAATCACTTGATTCAATTGGGAGTTAATCTTCCAGATGATTGCGTCATTGACAGAATTCTCCAATCACTGCCACCAAGCTACAAGAGCTTCGTGATGAACTATAATATGCAAGGGATGAATAAGACTATTCCCGAGCTCTTCGCAATGCTGAAAGCTGCGGAGGTAGAAATCAAGAAGGAGCATCAAGTGTTGATGGTCAACAAGACCACTAGTTTCAAGAAAAAGGGCAAAGGGAAGAAGAAGGGAACTTCAAAAAGAACAGCAAGCAAGTTGCTACTCAAGAGAAGAAACCCAAACCTGGACCTAAGCCTGAAACTGAGTGCTTCTACTGCAAGCAGACTGGTCACTAGAAGCGAAACTGCCCCAAGTATTTGGCAGATAAGAAGGATGGCAAGGTGAACAAAGGTATATGTGATATACATGTTATTGATGTGTACCTTACTAATGCTCGCAGTAGCACCTGGGTATTTGATACTGGTTCTGTTGCTAATATTTGCAACTCGAAACAGGGACTACAGATTAAGCGAAGATTGGCTAAGGACGAGGTGACGATGCGCGTGGGAAACGGTTCCAAAGTCGATGTGATCGCAGTCGGCACGCTACCTCTACATCTACCTTTAGGATTAATATTAGACCTAAATAATTGTTATTTGGTGCCAGCGTTAAGCATGAACATTATATCTGGATCTTGTTTGATGCGAGACGGTTATTCATTTAAATCTGAGAATAATGGTTGTTCTATTTATATGAGTAATATCTTTTATGGTCATGCACCCTTAAAGAGTGGTCTACTTTTATTGAATCTCGATAGTAGTGACACACATATTCATAGTGTTGAAGCCAAAAGATGCAGAGTTAATAATGATAGTGCAACTTATTTGTGGCACTGCCGTTTAGGTCATACCGGTGTAAAGCGCATGAAGAAACTCCATACTGATGGACTTTTGGAACCACTTGATTATGAATCACTTGGTACTTGCAAACCGTGCCTCATGGGCAAGATGACTAAAACACCGTTCTCCAGTACTATGGAGAGAGCAACAGATTTGTTGGAAATGATACAAATAGATGTATGTGGTCCGATGAATATTGAGGCTCGTGGTGGATATCGTTATTTTCTCACCTTCACAGATGACTTAAGCAGATATGGGTATATCTACTTAATGAAACACAAGTCTGAAACATTTGAAAAGTTCAAAGAATTTCAGAGTGAAGTAGAAAATCATCGTAACAAGAAAATAAAATTCCTACGATCTGATCATGGAGGAGAATATTTGAGTTACGAGTTTGGTGTACATTTGAAAAATTGTGGAATAGTTTCGCAACTCACGCCACCCGGAACACCACAGCGTAATGGTGTGTCCGAACGTCGTAATCGTACTTTACTAGATATGGTGCGATCTATGATGTCTCTTACTGATTTACCGCTATCGTTTTGGGGATACGCTCTAGAGACAGCCACATTCACGTTAAATAGGGCACCATCAAAATCCGTTGAGACGACGCCTTATGAACTGTGGTTTGGCAAGAAACCAAAGTTGTCGTTTCTGAAAGTTTGGGGCTGCGATGCTTATGTGAAAAAGCTTCAACCTGATAAGCTCGAACCCAAATCGGAGAAATGTGTCTTCATAGGATATCCAAAGGAGACTATTGGATACACCTTCTATCACAGATCCGAAGGCAAGACTTTTGTTGCTAAATTCGGAAACTTTCTGGAGAAGGAGTTTCTCTCGAAAGAAGTGAGTGGGAGGAAAGTAGAACTTGACGAGGTAACTGTACCTGCTCCCTTATTGGAAAGTAGTGCATCACAGAAAACTGTTTCTGTGACACCTACACCAGTTAGTGAGGAAGCTAATGATGATGATCATGAAACTTCAGAACAAGATACTACTGAACCTCGTAGATCAACCAGAGTGAGATCCGCGCCAGAGTGGTACGGTAATCCTGTTCTGGAAGTCATGCTACTAGATCATGATGAACCTACGAACTATGAAGAAGCGATGGTGAGCCCAGATTCCGCAAAATGGCTTGAAGCCATGAAATCTGAGATGGGATCCATGTATGAGAACAAAGTATGGACTTTGGTTGACTTGCCCGATGATCGGCAAGCAATTGAGAATAAATGGATCTTCAAGAAGAAGACTGACGCTGACGGTAATATTACTGTCTACAAAGCTCGACTTGTCGCAAAAGGTTTTCGGCAAGTTCAAGGGATTGACTACGATGAGACCTTCTCACCCGTAGCGATGCTTAAGTCTGTCCGAATCATGTTAGCAATTGCCGCATTTTATGATTATGAAATTTGGCAGATGGATGTCAAAACTGCATTCCTGAATGGATTTCTGGAAGAAGAGTTGTATATGATGCAACCAGAAGGTTTTGTCGATCCAAAGGGAGCTAACAAAGTGTGCAAGCTCCAGCGATCCATTTATGGACTGGTGCAAGCCTCTCGGAGTTGGAATAAACGCTTTGATAGTGTGATCAAAGCATTTGGTTTTATACAGACTTTTGGAGAAGCCTGTATTTACAAGAAAGTGAGTGGGAGCTCTGTAGCATTTCTGATATTATATGTGGATGACATATTACTAATTGGAAATGATATAGAATTTCTGGATAGCATAAAGGGATACTTGAATAAGAGTTTTTCAATGAAAGACCTCGGTGAAGCTGCTTACATATTAGGCATTAAGATCTATAGAGATAGATCAAGACGCTTAATTGGACTTTCACAAAGCACATACCTTGACAAAGTTTTGAAGAAGTTCAAAATGGATCAAGCAAAGAAAGGGTTCTTGCCTGTGTTGCAAGGTGTGAAGTTGAGTTAGACTCAATGCCCGACCACTGCAGAAGATAGAGAGAAAATGAAAGATGTTCCCTATGCTTCAGCCATAGGCTCTATCATGTATGCAATGTTGTGTACCAGACCTGATGTGTGCCTTGCTATAAGTCTAGCAGGGAAGGTACCAAAGTGATCCAGGAGTGGATCACTGGACAGCGGTCAAGAACATCCTGAAATACCTGAAAAGGACTAAGGATATGTTTCTCATATATGGAGGTGACAAAGAGCTCATCGTAAAAGGTTACGTTGATGCAAGCTTTGACACTGATCCGGACGATTCTAAATCGCAAACCGGATACGTGTTTACATTAAACGGTGGAGCTGTCAGTTGGTGCAGTTCTAAACAAAGCGTTGTAGCGGGATCTACATGTGAAGCGGAGTACATAGCTGCTTCGGAAGCAGCAAATGAAGGAGTCTGGATGAAGGAGTTCATATCCGATCTAGGTGTCATACCTAGTGCATCGGGTCCAATGAAAATCTTTTGTGACAATACTGGTGCAATTGCCTTGGCAAAGGAATCCAGATTTCACAAGAGAACCAAGCACATCAAGAGACGCTTCAATTCCATCCGGGATCTAGTCCAGGTGGGAGACATAGAGATTTGCAAGATACATACGGATCTGAATGTTGCAGACCCGTTGACTAAGCCTCTTCCACGAGCAAAACATGATCAGCACCAAGGCTCCATGGGTGTTAGAATCATTACTGTGTAATCTAGATTATTGACTCTAGTGCAAGTGGGAGACTGAAGGAAATATGCCCTAGAGGCAATAATAAAGTTATTATTTATTTCCTTATATCATGATAAATGTTTATTATTCATGCTAGAATTGTATTAACCGGAAACATAATACATGTGTGAATACATAGACAAACAGAGTGTCACTAGTATGCCTCTACTTGACTAGCTCGTTAATCAAAGATGGTTATGTTTCCTAACCATGAACAAGGAGTTGTTATTTGATTAACGGGATCACATCATTAGGTGAATGATCTGATTGACATGACCCATTCCATTAGCTTAGCACCCGATCGTTTAGTATGTTGCTATTGCTTTCTTCATGACTTATACATGTTCCTATGACTATGAGATTATGCAACTCCCGTTTGCCGGAGGAACACTTTGTGTGCTACCAAACGTCACAACGTAAATGGGTGATTATAAAGGTGCTCTACAGGTGTCTCCAAAGGTACATGTTGGGTTGGCGTATTTCGAGATTAGGATTTGTCACTCCGATTGTCGGAGAGGTATCTCTGGGCCCTCTCGGTAATACACATCACATAAGCCTTGCAAGCATTGCAACTAATGAGTTAGTTGCAAGATGATGTATTACGGAACGAGTAAAGAGACTTGCCGGTAACAAGATTGAACTAGGTATTGAGATACCGACGATCGAATCTCGGGCAAGTAACATACCGATGACAAAGGGAACAACGTATGTTGTTATGCGGTCTGACCGATAAAGATCTTCGTAGAATATGTAGGAGCCAATATGAGCATCCAGGTTCCGCTATTGGTTATTGACCGGAGACGTGTCTCGATCATGTCTACATTGTTCTCGAACCCGTAGGGTCCGCACGCTTAAGGTTTCGATGACAGTTATATTATGAGTTTATGAGTTTTGATGTACCGAAGTTAGTTCGGAGTCCCGGATGTGATCACGGACATGACAAGGAGTCTCGAAATGGTCGAGACATAAAGATTGATATATTGGACAGCTATATTCGGACACCGGAAGTGTTCCGGGTGATTTTGGAGAAAACCGAAGAGCCGGAGGGTTACCGGAACCCCCCCGGGAGAAGTAATGGGCCATAGGGGCCTTAGTGGAGAGAGAGAGGGGCAGCCAAAGGTGGGCCGCGCGCCTCCTCCCCCTGGTCTGAATTGGACTAGGAGAGGGGGGGGCGCCCCCCTTTCCCTCTCCCTCCCCACTTCTTTCCCCCTCCTAGTAGGAGTCCTACTCCTACTAGGAGGAGGACTCCTCCTTGGCGCGCCATAGAGGCCGGCCGGCCTCCTCCCCTTGATCCTTTATATACGGGGGCAGGGGGCACCCCTTGACACACAAGTTGATCCACATGATCATATTCTTAGCCGTGTGCGGTGCCCCCTTCCACCATAGTCCTCGATAATATTGTAGCGGTGCTTAGGCGAAGCCCTGCGACGGTGTTACATCAAGATAGTCACCATGCCGTCGTGCTGACGGAACTCTTCCCCAACACTTTGCTAGATCGGAGTCCGGGGATCATCATCGAGCTGAATGTGTGCTAGAACTCGGAGGTGTCGTAGTTTCGGTGCTTGATCGGTCGGGCCGTGGAGACGTACGACTACATCAACCAAATGCTTCGGTTATCGATCTACAAGGGTACGTAGATCACACTCTCCCCCTCTCGTTGCTATGCATCACCATGATCTTGCGTGTGCGTAGGAAATTTTTTGAAATTACTACGTTCCCCAACAGCATCATCATGTTTTAAAACTTGCATTCGTCCGGGTTCTCCGAGTTCTCTCTGTTGTCCGTTCTGAGCCCAACCACACTTTCACGCGCCCGCGACATGTCCGAAATAGTATTTTTTTAAGTGGCCAGAAAATGTTCTCGGAATGGGACGAGAGTTGACGTGCGGTCTTATTATAGTGTAGGTAGACCGCCTGTCAAGTTTCATCGCATTCGGAGTTCGTTTGATATCCCAACCGTTAAACTATAGCGGCACTATAGCCGGTCTAACGTCGGACGTTTTCGGTCTCTGGAAACAGCCGCCGGGCCTCTCCTTCTCTTCTCTGCTCTCAGACCACCTAGTTCCCCCTCTGCTTCGGAACGCACGATCGCGATCCGAGGGTCCAAACGGAGCAAACCCCTCTCCAAACCCTAATCCTAGCCCACCTACTATAAATAGACCACTTCCCCTTCCAAATCGGGTCCAAAACCTAGCCTAGCCCCTTCCCAAACCTCCAGCCGCCGCATCAACCTCGAAGCCTGCGCCGACTAACCAGATCCACCACCTCCTCCTCAATTTCCGCCACCGGCCACCTCGTCCCTGCCACTTGGTGCCATCCTGGTGGCCAGCCGCCACCATGCAGGACGCCCGCAGCCAACGGGAAGGTGCCACGCGTTCCTCCCGCGCCCCACTTCGTCGTGGCCCTGCCAGGCCCATCCGAGGCCCGCCCCGGGCCGATCTGGGCCCGAGGCGCCCGCGCCTCGCCGCCGCCCGTCCCTAGCGCCCGTTCCTCGACCCCGCTCATCCCACTCGTCCCTGTTCGCTCCACTGCCGCTCACCGGTGACCGCGCCGGACTCCACGTGCAGGCCTGCCTCGATGCCCCTCTCCTTCCCTTTCGTCTTGCCCTCGCATGTTCACCATCTCCCTCTCTCCTGTAGGAACCCGAGAGCTCAAAGCCATGACCGCCGCTGCCTCGGATCCTACTCATCCATCGCTGGAGCTCCGTCCACCGCTGCATCGCCCGGATTCGCTCACGCGGGACCGGATCCATCTATTCCCGCGCCGTCCCTGGCCCCAGTTGCCTCCCAGTGCCCTCCCTCGTCGCCGGAGTTTGCCGGCATCGTCAGCCTTTTCCCTGCTCCAGGTCGAGCGAGCGAGGAGACGGCGTGCGTTGACCCCGCGCTCAAGGTCCAGATCCAGTGCCGCGTGGGCCTCAGGCAGGCCGGTCGAACCGCTGCCCCATCCGGCCTCCTCTGTTTCCTACTGGGCTGAGCCCATGGGTGAGAAGCCCTCCAGATCCCCTGTTCCATTGGGCCAGCATGCAGATTCAGCCCGAGTGTTTTTTTTCCTGTCTAGCGATTTTCCAATTTATCCCAGAGAGTGCAGTTTTACAGAAAAGTCCTTCATCATCATGCATTTAATATCTCACAAACCGTGCATCGAATTAAAACAAACTTAATATGAAACTTGCTTAGAATTTCATCTAGTTTAATAATATGCAATTTTCTTGCCATGTAAAATGCTTAAAATGATGTTTGCTTTAATTTGCTCCTATGCCATGCTAAAATGTTTGAATTCATAACTATTTAACCATAGCTCCGAATTTAACAAACTTTATATGTAAATGGGGTAGAATTTTGCCTAGTTTATCATGGTGGCCTTACTTTGCATATTTAACACTCTAAAATATGGTTTAGTGCAGAACAGTACCAAACCTAATATATGCATATGGGGATTTACCAGAATTGTTGTTCGTTGTTTCCGGCCTCATTTAAACTTGCCTAGATAGGTAGTTTTCATTTGCTTCACCGTCTTGCCATGTTTAACAACATTTAATATTGTTGGGTACATAAACAAGATCGAACTAAACAAGTCACGTGCTGTTTCGTCAATATGCAACTTCGTTGCATAATGAGCTCCACTTAATTTGTAGTTTTGTTTGTGCATTTTGCCATGCCATGTTTCATTAAACCGGACATGCATCATACTTGATTGTGCATCATGCCATGTTCATGTGTTGGTTGTTTACTATGGTGTTTGCTCCTTTTCCAGTGTTGCTTCTTCGGGTTGTTTCCGATAAAGTCGTGTTGTGAGGATCCGTTCGACTACGTCCGTTTATCTTCTTCATGGACTCGTTCTTCTTCCTTGCGGGATTTCAGGCAAGATGACCATACCCTCGAAATCACTTCTATCTTTGCTTGCTAGTTGCTCGCTCTTTTGCTATGCCTATGCTGCGATACCTACCACTTGCTTATCATGCCTCCCATATTGTTGAACCAAGCCTCTAACCCACCTTGTCCTAGCAAACCGTTGTTTGGCTATGTTACTGCTTTGCTCAGCCCCTCTTATAGCATTGTTAGTTGCAGGTGAAGATTGAAGTTTGTTCCTTGTTGGAACATGGAGATGTTGTTTCTTGTTTGGGACATGTTCCCTTGTTGGGATATCACAATACCTCGTATTTAATTAATGCATCTATATACTTGGTAAAGGGTGGAAGGCTCGGACTTATGCCTGGTGTTTTGTTCCACTCTTGCCGCCCTAGTTTCCGTTATATCAGTGGTATGTTCCCGGATTTAGCGTTCCTTACGCGGTTGGGTAATAATGGGAACCCCTTCACAGTTCGCCTTGAATAAAACTCCTCCAGCAATGCCCAACATTGGTTTTACCATTCGCCACCTAGCATTTTCTTTCCCTTGGGTAGGCCTGCCCTAGGGTCATCTTTATTTTAACCCCCCCCCCCCCGGGCCAGTGCTCCTTTGAGTGTTGGTCCGAACTGGGCAGCCTGCGGGGCCACCTCGGGGCAACTTGAGGGTTGGTTTTACTCGTAGCTTGACCTATCTGAGTGTGCCCTGAGAACGAGATATGTGCAGCTCCTATCGGGATTTGTCGGCACATTCGGGCGGTGTTGCTGGACTTGTTTTACCATTGTCGAGGATGTCTTGTAACCGGGATTCCGAGTCTGATCGGGTCTTCCCGCTAGAAGGAATATCCTTCGTTGACCGTGAGAGCTTGTGATGGGCTAAGTTGGGACACCCCTGGAGGGATTTGAACTTTCGAAAGCCATGCCCACGGTTATGGGCAGATGGGAATTTGTTAATGTCCGGTTGTAGAAAACCTGAAGTTGACGTTATTTAAAAATGCATCAACCGCGTGTGTAACCGTGATGGTCTCTTTCCGGCGGAGTCCGGGAAGTGAACACGGTGTTGGAGTTATGCTTGACGTAGGTTGTTCTAGGATCACTTCTTGATCATAGTTCTCGATCGTGCTTAGCCTTCTCTTCTCGCTCTCATTTGCGTATGTTAGCCACCATATATTCTAGTCGCTTGCTGCAGCTCCACCTCATACCTTTACCTTTCCCATAAGCTTAAATAGTCTTGATCGCGAGGGTGTGAGATTGCTGAGTCCCCGTGACTCACAGATTACTTCCAAAACCAGCTTGCAGGTGCCGTTGAACCGTGCAGATGATGCAACCAAGCTCAGGAGGAGTTCGATGAAGATCTTGTCCTTTGTGTCGTTTCGTTCTAGTTGATCAGTAGTGGAGCCCAGTTGGGGTCGATCGGGGACCTTGTCGCATTTGGGGTTCTTCTTTTATTTTGGTTCCGTAGTCGGACCTTGATTGTATTTGAATGTAGTAATGCTTTATTCATGTAATTGTGTGAAGTGGCGATTGTAAGCCCACTATGTATCTCTTTCCCTTATGTATTACATGGGTTGTGTGAAGATTACCTCACTTGCGACATTGCTTTCAATGCGGTTATGCCTCTAAGTCATGCTTCGACACGTGGGAGATATAGCCGCATCGAGGGCGTTACAAGTTGGTAATCAGAGCCTTCCCCGACCTTAGGAGCCCCACTGCTTGATCGTTTTTAGCAGCCGAGTTGAGTCTAGAAAAATGTTTTGAGTCATTTAGGAATTATATATCGGAGAGTTAGGACTTCTTTTTACTCCTCAGTCCCTTCATCGCTCTGGTAAGACATCCTGACGTAGAGTGTTGACTCTTCTCTTCTCAAATTTCACTAAAAAAATTTAGGATCATGCTGGTATCTTGGAATCGTTCTGATGGTTTTGTGACGAGAACATTGTTCTTGGTGCCTCCTGTCATTTAGGGGTTGTGGCAGTGTCCCGGGGAGTTGAGCTCCAAGGTGTTGTCGTCACAATTTTATCATTGCAATTCTGGAATACCTGAGTTTAGTTCGCCGACATCGAAAATCTCTTTTATGCAGTTCTTGGTGAGATAACCTCGACGCCACCCAGTACGGCGGCGGGAGTTCGGGAGTATTGCCATAACTCATATAACGGATGCTTTTTGAAGGTTGAGGTAGATGATTTCCGAAGGTTTCTTGGTTATGTGTTGAAGGATGGATACAGCTGGATGTAGGATTTGCTAGTTTTGGGTGAGATATTATGCTTCCCCTGTATCCCCAACACCGGATTGCATAACCGGAAAATTTTGGGAGTTTATAAGTGGGAATTCAAGTAGCTCTTAGGATATCTTTCCGACAGATGTATGACATGAAATTGGGGTTCGACGCCTAGTGGTCCGCCTATCCACGGTTGGTTTTACAGTGGTCTCGTTGTGTCTTAAAGAGTCCTTGGCTATGCCGACTCAGGGACGCTTCGTATGTCATGTGCACTGCCTTGTACATGATGGTGATGTACGATCGAGCCCGTGTAGGCCCCACCACGAAAACTTCGGACGAAATCTCTATCATATGTTTGTTCCGGCTTATTCCGCAAGCCAATCCTTGTTTTGTTTTGAGTTGTGGTATTCGAGTTGCTTCGAAGTCAAATGTTGATTCCATACCTTTCCTAAGTGGTGTTCTCATACTCCTATGCGAATACTAATCCTCCTTGATAATCGAGATTGTTATGCCAATCTTGTTCAACCGGTGTGCTTCTATTCAAGTGGATCCGATCATTTCAACATCCGCAAGATCAATTCTAAGTTCTCTCAACGGTGTTCGTTTCTTCCATCCCAAATTGTCTTTGTTTTTCCCACCCTCCCTCCCTTTGTTTTTCTTCAAGGACCCAGATTTCTTATTCAAGTATCCATTTTATCGATGGAAGTCTCTCCATTTTATCCGGTCTTTCTCATGAAGATTCTAACGGCGCTTCTAGTTCATCATTATTTGCTCTTTTTCTTCTCCGGTGGAACCAATTCAAGCTTTTGGTGTTGATCATACCCTTTTCCTCATTTCAATACCCTCTCATGCCGGTGCTCCTCATATTCTTTCACTTCTTGTTATTCATTTGTTCTGGAGTGCTCAAGATATCTCGGAGATTCGTGTTTCCACTCTGCATTCGTTCAAACTCTTCCGAGGATGTTATCTCTTTCAAGTCATTTAATTCAACCGGTGCAATCTCTCCTTCAAATCATTCAACGGTGTATCTTTTGAGTGGGCCCTAACCCACAGGTCTTTTCCCTAGGATCTTACCTGACTCTTCTAATTTCCGGAGTTATTCTCATATTCATCTCAAAGATTGACGTAAGAATGATTTATCATCAGTCAAATGCCTTTCTCCAAGATCGGTTAAATTCTTTTCATCGTTGGCTCAACCTTTTCCATTCTTCATTCCGGAGTGCCTCAACAATTCTTGGTGGTGTTTCTCATCGTCATTCTCGGATTTTGAAGACCGAAAAAGAGTTTTTCCTCCAAATCTTATCCGTTCTCTCAGAGATTCGTGATTCTAGTTTGAGGCCATCCTTTCAAAATTGTTTTTGATTGTGGAAATTCTTTTCATCCTTCCGGAGCAATTCAAGAGTCTTTTCTGTTTGATTCTCCGAAGCCCATCGTTTCAGAAGATTTATTCATTCTCAGCTTTCAGCTATCATTCTCCAAATCTTACCGGTGCATCATTCAAGTATTCTCTTATCAGCTTGTGATCGCTTCATTCTCATGTATCTAAATTTCTCTCAAGATTCTTCGTTCATTTGCTAAATCTTCCCGGTGTTGTCCTTATCTTTTCCTCGGTCATTTTAATTCTTACGGTGGTTCGTTCAAGACTTCTCTTCCTTCCTTATCATATCAATTTATTCATTGTTTCAACCCTACCGGTGGTTCATCGAAGACCTTCTCAAGTTTACGCTATATCTATCTTAATCCTTTCTACGAGAATAAGTAGTATGCCAAATCCGTTGCTTGTCATCAATTTAAATTGGTGAAGGATAAGCATAATGTAATTCTTATTCTTGTTTCATCGAGTAAATTCAATTATTCCAGAGGTTCATCAAATTCTCGGTTTCAATTGGTTCATCTTTTCTCTTTCCCGGAGTTCCAAGCTTTCATCATCATGAAGATCCATCTTATCATTGCAAGGCTTCAACCTTATTCTTTTCATCCTTCATTTCGTTTGATCATTCTTTTATTACCGGAGTTCTTCATGGAGGCTCTACATGTTAGTTCATCAAAGATTTAATTCCTTCTCGAAGGATTCATCGAGATTCTTTTCAGAGGAGCTCAAGCATTCTTCATCTTACAATCTGGAGTGCAATTCTTTCTACCGTATCATTGGAGGTGGTATTATGTCATTCTTGATAATTTGAGCTCATGTTTCATGATTCACATATTGTTAAGAATGAGATATTTTAAATCCATCAACCTATTCGTTGGAGTTATCTGGAGTTATATTTCACCTAAAGCTTTTTCCTAAGGATTAATGTTATTAATGGTGATAATATATGATCCAAATTCTTAATCTATCCTTCCCGGTGAAATTAGTTTCTCGTCTCCTTGTTGATATCAATCCAATTCTTCTTCCCGTGAGTGGCAGGTTGTCACCTCATAATTTTGAGATGTATTCCATAAGACCATATCAAGCTTATTCTTTTGTTGTTGTTAATCCAACAACTCCGTTCTACCTTTCTCCTAAATATGCTTTTTCAAGCTCAATTGAGGTAGAACATGTTGTTTTCTCCTTCGTTCTTTTGATTCCATTATTTTATCTCTTCCGGAGGCATTGTGGTGTTGCTCTCCTCACTCTTCATCTCGGATTGTCAGGTATATGTTCTTTTCGTGCTCATCCTTTTAACCGGAGTGTCATGTCCTCTTTTCAAGTATCCTCTCATCCTGTCAAGATCATGTTCAATTCCTTTCATTTCCAACCGGAGTATTGCCGTAATTGATCTTTATCGTTCTTTGTGCATCTCGTTTCAATCGGAGTGCTTGCATGTACCTATTGTCCATCATAACACTTTTCTTATGTCTTTTAACCTACAAGGGTCTAGTAAGGTTCCTTGTTCCTCTTCCCTAACGGAGGTTTCAACTTTGTTCACCTTCGTTGTATTCTTTTCTCGAATTTGTTCAACCTCGCAAGGTTCTTTGGTTTCACTCAATTGTTAAAGAAGCAATTTGGTTTACCTCTTCTCTTCCTCTTCCTTGCCCCTCCGGTGCCATCCCTAGGATCTCGGGTCGAGATCCTCTCGTAGTGGTGGAGTGTTGTAATGCCCCGAGACCGATGTGCCAGGTGTCTTCGAGTTATTCGCTATGTTGCCATGTTATTTGCTTGCGTGTTGCATCTTGTCATGTCATCATGTGCATTGCATCATCATGTTTTAAAACTTGCATTCGTCCGGGTTCTCCGAGTTCTCTCCGTTGTCCGTTCTGAGCCCAACCACACTTTCACGCGCCCGCGACATGTCCAAAATAGTATTTTTTAAGTGGCCAGAAAATGTTCTCGGAATGGGACGAGAGTTGACGTGCGGTCTTATTATAGTGTAGGTAGACCGCCTGTCAAGTTTCATCGCATTCGGAGTTCGTTTGATAGCCCAACCGTTAAACTATAGCGGCACTATAGCCGGTCTAACGTCGGACGTTTTCGGTCTCCGGAAACAGCCGCCGGGCCTCTCCTTCTCTTCTCTGCTCTGAGACCACCTAGTTCCCCCTCTGCTTAGGACCGCATGATCGCGACCCGAGGGTCCAAACGGAGCAAACCCCTCTCCAAACCCTAATCCTAGCCCACCTACTATAAATAGACCACTTCCCCTTCCAAATCGGGTCCAAAACCTAGCCTAGCCCCTTCCCAAACCTCCAGCCGCCGCATCAACCTCGAAGCCCGCGCCGACTAACCAGATCCACCACCTCCTCCTCAATTTCCGCCGCCGGCCACCTCGTCCCTGCCACTTGGTGCCATCCTGGTGGCCAGCCGCCACCACGCAGGACGCCCGCAGCCAACGGGAAGGCACCACGCGTTCCTCTCGCGCCCCACTTTGCCGTGGCCCTGCCAGGCCCATCCGAGGCCCGCCCTAGGCCGATCTGGGCCCTAGGCGCCCGCGCCTCGCCGCCGCCCGTCCCTAGCACCCGTTCCTCGACCCCGCTCATCCCACTCGTCCCTGTTCGCTCCACTGCCGCTCGCCGGACTTTGCGCCTCGCCGGCGACCGCATCGAACTCCGCCGACTCACCGGACTCCACGTGCAGGCCTGCCTCGATGCCCCCTCTCCTTCCCTTTCGTCTCGCCCTCGCCTGTTCACCATCTCCCTCTCTCCTGCAGGAACCCGGGAGCTCGAAGCCATGACCGCCGCCGCCTCGGATCCTACTCATCTGTCGCCGGAGCTCCGTCCACCGCTGCATCGCCCGGATTCGCTCGCGCGGGACCGGATCCATCTATTCCCGCGCCGTCCCTGGCCCCAGTTGCCTCCCGGTGCCCTCCCTCGTCGCCGGAGTTTGCCGGCGTCATCAGCCTTTTCCCTGCTCCAGGTCGAGCGAGCGAGGAGACGACGTGCGTTGACCCCGCACTCAAGGTCCAGATCCAGTGCCGCGTGGGCCTCAGGCGGGCCGGTCGAACCGCTGCCCCATCCGGCCTCCTCTGTTTCCTACTGGGCCGAGCCCATGGGTGGGAAGCCCTCCAGATCCCCTATTCCATTGGGCCAGCCTGCAGATTCAGCTCGAGTGTTTTTTTTCCTGTCTAGCGATTTTCCAATTTATCCAAAGAGTGCAGTTTTACAGAAAAGTCCTTCATCATCATGCATTTAATATCTCACAAACCGTGCATCGGATTAAAACAAACTTAATATGAAACTTGCTTAGAATTTCATCTAGTTTAATAATATGCAATTTTCTTGCCATGTTAAAATGCTTAAAATGATGTTTGCTTTAATTTGCTCCTATGCCATGCTAAAATGTTTGAATTCATAACAATTTAACCATAGCTCCGAATTTAACAAACTTTATATGTAAATGGGGTAGAATTTTGCCTAGTTTATCATGGTGGCCTTACTTTGCATGTTTAACAACTCTAAAATATGGTTTAGGGCAGAACAGTACCAAACCTAATATATGCATATGGGGATTTACCGGAATTGTTGTTCGTTGTTTCCGGCCTCATTTAAACTTGCCTAGATAGGTAGTTTTCATTTGCTTCACCCTCTTGCCATGTTTAACAACATTTAATATTGTTGGGTACATAAACAAGATCGAACTAAACAAGTCACGTGGTGTTTCGTCAATATGCAACTCCGTTGCATAATGAGCTCCACTTAATTTGTAGTTTTGTTTGTGCATTTTGCCATGCCATGTTTCATTAAACCGGACATGCATCATACTTGATTGTGCATCATGCCATGTTCATGTGTTGGTTGTTTACTATGTTGTTTGCTCCTTTTCCAGTGTTGCTTCTTCGGGTTGTTTCCGATAACGTCGTGTTGTGAGGATCCGTTCGACTACGTCCGTTTATCTTCTTCATGGACTTGTTCTTCTTCCTTGCGGGATTTCAGGCAAGATGACCATACCCTCGAAATCACTTCTATCTTTGCTTGCTAGTTGCTCGCTCTTTTGCTATGCCTATGCTGCGATACCTACCACTTGCTTAGCATGCCTCCCATATTGTTGAACCAAGCCTCTAACCCACCTTGTCCTAGCAAACCGTTGTTTGGCTATGTTACCGCTTTGCTCAGCCCTTCTTATAGCGTTGTTAGTTCCGGGTGAAGATTGAAGTTTGTTCCTTGTTGGAACATGGAGATGTTGTTTCTTGTTTGGGACATGTTCCCTTGTTGGGATATCACAATACCTCGTATTTAATTAATGCATCTATATACTTGGTAAAGGGTGGAAGGCTCGGACTTATGCCTGGTGTTTTGTTCCACTCTTGCCGCCCTAGTTTCCGTTATATCGGTGTTATGTTCCCGGATTTTGCGTTCCTTACGCGGTTGGGTAATAATGGGAACCCCTTGATAGTTCGCCTTGAATAAAACTCCTCCAGCAATGCCCAACATTGGTTTTACCATTCGCCACCTAGCCTTTTCTTTCCCTTGGGTAGGCCTGCCCAAGGGTCATCTTTATTTTAACCCCCCCCTCGGGCCAGTGCTCCTCTGAGTGTTGGTCTGAACTGGGCAGCCTGCGGGGCCACCTCGGGGCAACTTGAGGGTTGGTTCTACTCATAGCTTGACCTATCTGAGTGTGCCCTGAGAACGAGATATGTGCAGCTCCTATCGGGATTTGTCGGCACATTCGGGCGGTGTTGCTGGACTTGTTTTACCATTGTCGAGGATGTCTTGTAACCGGGATTCCGAGTCTGATCGGGTCTTCCCGCTAGAAGGAATATCCTTTGTTGACCGTGAGAGCTTGTGATGGGCTAAGTTGGGACACCCCTGCAGGGATTTGAACTTTCGAAAGCCGTGCCCGCGGTTATGGGCAGATGGGAATTTGTTAATGTCCGGTTGTAGAAAACCTGAAGTTGACCTTATT
Organism: Triticum aestivum; assembly: GCF_018294505.1. Taxonomy (NCBI): domain Eukaryota; kingdom Viridiplantae; phylum Streptophyta; class Magnoliopsida; order Poales; family Poaceae; genus Triticum; species Triticum aestivum. The sequence continues at coordinate 306,699,100 of NC_057794.1, forward strand.
TAAAAATGCATCAACCTCATGTGTAACCGTGATGGTCTCTTTCCGGCAGAGTCCGGGAAGTGAACACGGTGTTGGAGTTATGCTTGACGTAGGTTGTTCTAGGATCACTTCTTGATCATAGTTCTCGATCGTGCTTAGCCTTCTCTTCTCGCTCTCATTTGCGTATGTTAGCCACCATATATGCTAGTCGCTTGCTGCAGCTCCACCTCATACCTTTACCTTTCCCATAAGCTTAAATAGTCTTGATCGCGAGGGTGTGAGATTGCTGAGTCCCCGTGACTCACAGATTACTTCCAAAACCAGCTTGCAGGTGCCGTTGAACCGTGTAGATGACGCAACCAAGCTCGGGAGGAGCTCGATGAAGATCTTGTCCTTTGTGTCGTTTCGTTCTAGTTGATCAGTAGTGGAGCCTAGTTGGGGTCGATCGGGGACCTTGTCGCATTTGGGGTTCTTCTTTTATTTTGGTTCCGTAGTCGGACCTTGATTGTATTTGAATGTGGTAATGCTTTATTCATGTAATTGTGTGAAGTGGCGATTGTAAGCCAACTATGTATCTCTTTCCCTTATGTATTACATGGGTTGTGTGAAGATTACCTCACTTGTGACATTGCTTTCAATGCGGTTATGCCTCTAAGTCGTGCTTCGACACGTGGGAGATATAGCCGCATCGAGGGCGTTACATGAGTGAGGTAGTAGCAGACTAGCTAGCAGCTAGCTGGGTTTTTTTCCTGAGGTAAGTAGCAACGCTGGTTCAGTGTTCGTGAAGTCATTTCCTTTACTTTTCTACTATGGACTCTTCGGTGGATGATCGGCCGAGAGAGAAAGAAACCAGAAAAGCGCTCAAACTAGAGCCTTTTTCATTGAAGACAGACAATACTTAATTTTTGTTTTTTATATTATATCGTATTTCATCATCTTATTTAGCTTAAAATTAGCTATATGTCGTTACAAGCTGAGTACATGCCATTTTCTATTACTCGACTTTGAACTTCACTTTGTTTGAGCTCGCTTAATTTTAAGTTTAAGTTGAGCTAGACCAACTCGTTCGAGCTCGACTCGTTTGCGACCTGACTGGACAGGACTGAAAATTCACCCATTTTGATAATAACACACGTATAATTGTCCTTCTTTTCTTATGTGTATTTGGCAATATTTTACAATTTATTTCTATGTCTCACATTTTCTAGACATTCATAATGAACCCACTTAACCCTAAGACGTGGTTGTTGAGTCCGAGAACTCACCGACATACATACACTTTAAACAAATTGCATTTTCATTAAGTGCAGAATGTCAAAAAATTATGCTATCCTTTTAATACACATTGAATTTGTCATGCACTCTCTTTGCATATGGGACATCGAGAAAGTGCTACCTCCTTTTTAGGTCCTGCGCGTATATCCGGGGTTGGTAATTTTACTACTGTAATATGAATTGTACATGAAAAACGCTATACCTTTAAAAATAGAACATTTGAAGTTTCTGATGATATAATCTTTTTAAAATATAACTTGCATTATGTTGAAAAAAATATCATTGATCTAGGGATACATGTGGGCCTAATAAATTGGAAAGGGGGTAGTATTATAATGACAAGTATTCATAGCAATAAAATTATAAGTCACATGTAACGTCCACATGTTGAATTGTAGTTTATTTGATCGGCACTTTCTCTATATATAGTTTTGTCAGCCCGTGGTAACGCACGGGCATTCTACTAGTAGGAGTAGGATTCATCCTTTCCTGGTCCTACTAGGAGGGGGAAGGAAGGAGTAGGAGAGGGAGAGGGGAAGGAAAAAGGGGGGCGCCCGCCCCCCTCCTAGTCCAATTCGGACTCAAGGGGGAGGGGGCGCGCGACCTGCCCTGGCAGCCTCTCTCTCTCTCTCCACTAAGGTCCATCTAGGCCCATTAGTT